>NC_045973.1:44862423-45162423 GCF_010909765.2 Amblyraja radiata
ATATTTTATTACATGTTATTTGAAGCTCAGTGAGGCTCAAACGGAACTCTGTTTCCACAGCCATCCAAACAAAGACAATTCCTACAAGACATACAAACAATTCAATTCACACAAACATCCATCACAGTGAATCTCCTCCTCACTGTGATGGAAGATGAAGTCTTTTCTCTCCCCTGCACCATTTCTCTCCCGATGTCGAAGCCCCAGGCGGGCGATGGTAAGTTCGATGGCAATTTAAGGCTGCGCCGGGCGATGTATGGCCCCGCTCCAGGCCCAAAGGTCACAAAGTTGGAGCCCCCGGCGGGCGCTGGAATGTCCCGCGGCCATTAAAGCGATGTACGGCCCCGCTCTGGGGGAGCTCCGAAAAGCGGTCTCCTCCCGGACCCATGAGCTCCCGATGTCCCAGTTCACCGGTCTCCACCCGGAGCTCCCGATGTCCCAGTTCACCGGTCTGCACCCGGCGGAGCTCCCGATGTCCCAGTTCACCGGTCTGCAGCTGGAGCTGGAGCTTCCGAGCTCCGGGTTCGGGCCGCAGCAGCGTGCCACCACCGCTCCCCACGCTCCAAAGCCGGCCAGCCCCACAATGGTGAGCAGTCCGCAGCTCCGCGACTGGAGCCCCCAGGTCGTTCCGGCTGGAGGCCGCTCCACGGTGCTAGGCCTCACCGACAACGGAGACCCGACAGGGAAAAGGTCGGGTCTCCCGCGCAGGGAAGAGATTTTTAAACGTTTCCCCCCCCCCCCCCGCCCCCCACATATACACAGTTAAAAACACTATTAAAAAACACGAACAACTACATTTAACGAGACATAAAATTAAAAAAGACAGACAGGCTGTAGGGGCCGCTGCAACGCGAGTCGCGCCACCACAGGAATGGGCAGAAGGCAGGAATGGGATACTGATTGGGGATGATCAGCCATGATCACATTGAATGGAGGTGCTGGCTCGAAGGGCCAAATGGCCTACTCCTCCACCTATTGTCTATTGTCTTACAGCGCCAGAGACCCGGGTTTGTTCCTGACTACGGGTGCTGTCTATACGGAGTTTGTACATTCTCCCCGTGACCTGCATGGGTTTTCCCCGAGATCTTCGATTTTCTCCCCCACTCCAAAGACATGGAGGTTTGTAGGTGAATTGGCCCTAGTATGTGTAGGATAGAGTTATTGTGCGAGGATTACTGGTTGGTGCCGAGGGGCCTGTTTCCACGCTGTATCTCTAAAATAAAATAAACCAAACTAAATTTACACCTGGAAGATGCTAGTGAGCAGGCTCCTGGAAGTGCAATCATTCATGAAGGGCACCTATGTCTCACAGCCTCACCCAGTCAACAACTTTGCATGAGGGACACATTGAACCACATAAATCTTTATGACAAAATGGCAGCTTCCTGATTACCATCATATTTTGCTTGGGCAGCTTACGCACCAAGCTGTATGAACATTGACTTCTCTAACTTCAAGTAACCCTTGCTTTCCCTCTCTCTCCGTCCCCTCTTCCTTCCCAGTTCTCCGACCAGTCTTACTGTCTCTGAATACATTTTATCTCTGTTTGCTTTGTTGCTACCTTCTCCCAACTAACAACGATCTATTCTACGCCTTCCTTGATCTCCATTTGTCCTGTTTTCACACCTCACACTTCCTTATCTATGTACCTCCCTCTCCCCTGACACCAGTCTGAAGAAGGGAAACATCACCCATTCCTTCTCTCCAGAGATGCTGCCTGTCTTGTTGAGTTACTAGTGTTTTGTGTCTATCTTAGATTTATTTTTCAATCAGATGCTTTTATCCAGTTTTTTTGTTCATTTCTCATCTCAACATGGAAGCCCTTCTGTTTTTGTCGGATTTCCTCTGGCATTTCTGTGCTATTCAGTGGGAGCCCAATTGAGGTGGTGAATGGGATTGCAGCTTGAGTTGGTACATTTGAGGACTGATCAACTGATAATCATGTTGTGCGCTGCTTGTAACTGCAGGGGTGACCATGCCTGACCCTTTCAATAAAGCTTATTTTAAACCATCAGAGTTGATCTCAAAGGTTCAGTACTTTCCAGAGTTCCTTTAAGTTCCTAGTCTATTCAAAAACTTTGGCCCGGACACCGACCTGCACAGAGCTCAAAAATAGATTTCTGTTCCTTGCGGTAAAGCAACGTTAACCAATGTTGTTATTGATTGGGGATGGTCAGCCATGATCACAATGAATGGCGATGCTGGCTCGAAGGGCCGAATGGCCTCCTCCTTCACCTATTTTCTATGTTTCTAAGTTTCTATGTATTGTTCCGTCAAAGGACAGTGTCAGTCATGAATTAGTTTGCTGTGGTTGAAAATATTGCCAGAGCTTAATTACAGATTTACATTAATATGGACATTGTGTGTGAAAGCAAGATGCCAGACAAGTGGCACTAGTCACCAAATAATCCACCTACATTGATAACTGGTACTGTAGTATGAACAACATTGGTTAACGTTCCTTTAACGCACGGAACAGGAATCTATTTGTGAGCTCTGTGCAGGGAAGTGTCCGGGCCAAAGGTTTTCAATAGACGAGGAACTTAATGGAACTCTGGAAAGTACTGAACCTTTGAGATCAACCAGCAATGAGTTTGCAAACAGTCGTTACTCTTTAAATGGCTCTGGTAAGGTTATGGGGGGGGGGGGAGGGGGGGTTTAGGGGGGATAAGTTGCAGAGGTGGAGGCGGGGGAGGGGAGGAGGAATTAGGGTAGGGGGCTGGAAGAAGGGGAAGAAGGTGCGAGGAGGGAAGGAGAATAAGTTGCAGTTGGGAGTAGAGGGGGAGGGAGAGGGAGAGGGAGCGATGGGGAGAGGGAGAGGGAGAGGGAGGGGAGAGGGAGGAGGGATAGGGAGGGAGAGGGAGAGGGACAGAGGGAGAGGGAGAGGGAGAGCGGAGGAAGGAAGAGAGGCGAGGGAGAGGGAGAGGGTAGAGGTGAGCGGGAGAGGGAGAGGAGAGGAGAGAGGGCCGAGGGAGAGGAGAGGGAGAGGGAGAGGGAGAGGCGAGAGGGAGAGGGGAGGAGAGGAGAGGGAGAGGGAGAGGGAGAGGGAGAGGGAGAGGGAGAGGGAGAGGGAGAGAGGAGAGGGAGAGGGAGAGGGAGAGGGGAGAGGAGGGAGAGAGAGGGAGAGAGAGCGGAGAGTGAGAGGGAGAGGGAGAGGGAGAGGGACGAGGGAGAGGGAGAGGGGAGAGGGAAGAGGGAGAGGTGAGAGGGAAGAGGGAGAGGGAGAGGGAGAGGGAGAGGGGAGAGGGAGAGGGAGAGGGAGAGGGAGAGGGAGAGGGAGAGGAGGGAGAGGGAGGGGAGAGGGAGGGGAGAGGGAGAGGGAGAGGAGGGAGAGGAGGGAGAGGAGGGAGAGGAGGGAGAGGGAGAGGGAGAGGGAGGGAGAGGTGGAGGGTGAGGGGAGGGGGAATGGGAGAGGGAGGGGGAGGGGAGGGGAAGGGGGAGGGGATGGGGAAGGGGAGCGGGGAGGGGGAGAAAGGGAGAGGTGGAGGGCGAGGGGAGGGGGAATGAGAGAGGGAGGGGGAGGGGGAGGGGCATTCCTGGCACTGGGCCTTATGTCAGAGTAAATGGAAGTCCAGAACTTCCAAGTTATTTATGATGAAATCAAATCATCACTGCCCACAGATTGACCTTGTACCAAACTATACAGCCAAAACAAAACTCAAGCCTTCAGTATGCATGTAGCTGACCACATCAGTAGCCAATCTGGATCCACTTTGGTATTACTGCGAGCCAACAATGGGCCCAGCACAAGGTTTCACTACCAATAATGTCAAAGAGAGAAGCCCAGCAAATCGTCAAAGCAAGCAGAGAAAGGCTCAGCTAACAGCACTTCTGGTTCTTTTTACACGCTGTACTGTAAAGCACACTCCAATGAACTGCATCTAAACGAGCGGAGCAACATATCACACAGTATGTGAAGCCAAGCTTCTTCTTGGCAAGACATATTGGAGCCTCTTCATTAGATTTAATGAGATTTGGTCAATTTTTGTCCATGTCCCTGTGTACTGTCTTGGGTCATTTTAGTGCATTAAAGAAGCTGCTTAAAATGCTAGGTTTTGTGTTGGGTTTTTTAAACAACAGTTTTGCAGTTTACATGTGGAGCAAATCTTTTCTGTTTCTTTCTTGGCTACAAATGATTTTCAGCAGTTTCTGTGCTTGGCCCAGACTTTTGCTGAGGGATAGTCACAGAGTGAGGGTAATGAAATCATGGTCGGAAAATTCAGAAATCCAGATTTGTTTTCCCTATTGTCCTGGAGTTATCATTCCAGGAATGATGTGACCTTTATTTTCTCTCTCTCTGGGGCTCCCCACTCATTGGCAGCGTGGGCTGCCTGTTGGCCAGAGAACGCTGTGTAAAGTTCTATGGAGGAGGAGATGGGAACTTTAGTGTTGATGCTGATGACTGGTGGGGAGTGAAGCAGTGGTCATGGAGGTGTCGTTGGAACATCAAGGGTGGATTCGGGGCATCACCTGAAGAAATCACTTGAACTTTAATTAATATTATATATTGAGGTGAATATGAATGTATAATGCATCACAATGTATTTGAGAACATTATAATAACAATTACAATGCTTATTAACTATCATTGCTTTCAACAAGCAGAAATAAATGGTGTCTGTCGCCAGGTTGTACTTGCATTGTTTATACATTTATATATGGCTTTAGACTTTAGAGATACAATGTGGAAACAGGCCCCCGTGCCGACCAGCATTCGTCCCCCACACTCGCACTATACCATACACTAAGGACAGCTTACAATTCACAAAAGCCAATTAACCTACAAACCTGGACATCTTTGGAGTGTGGGAGAAAACCGAACAACCCAGAGAAAATGTACAAATTCCATACATGCAGCGCCCATAGTCAGACTTGAACCTGGGTCTCTGGAGCTTTATGGCAGCAACTCTACCACTGCGCTACCATGACAACCCTGTGGCTGGAGTGGTCCCATTATTCACTTAGTCACTTGGACAACAAGCCCCAACTCTTGACCTCTTCTACCACACTCAAGAGAATAGGTTACATGGAACATCTTCATTTAGAAGATCCGCTGCTAGTTTAGAAGACACCATTCTAGTTGAATCTAATTCATAAGGTCATACTCATAAGTAATAGGAGCAGAATTAGGCGATTCAGCCCATCAAGTCTACTCTGCCATTCAATCAGTCTCTTTCTTTCTTTCCCTCTCAACCCCATTCTCCTGCCTTCTTCTCATAATCCCTGACACCCGTACTAATCAAGAATCTATCTATCTATGCCTTAAAAAACATATTGATGGCCTCCACATGCTTCTGTGGCAATGAATTCCACAGATTCACCACACTCTGACTAAAGATATTTCTCCTCATCTCCTCCCTAAAGGAATGTCCTTTAATTCTGAGAGTATGACCTCTGGCACTCGACACTCCCACTCTCTCTCCCACTCTTCCACTCTCCCACGAGTGGAAGCATCCTCTCCGCATCAACGATATCCAAGCCTTTCACTATTCGGTAAGTTTCAATGAGGTCTCCCCTCATCCTTCTAAACTCCAGCGAGTACAGGCCCTATGCCATCAAACGTTAACTGACTCATTCCTGGGATCATTCTTGTAAACCTCCTCTGGACCCTCTCCAGTGTCAGCACAATCCTTCCTCAGACAAGAGGTCGAAAAATGAACACAATTCTTGGAAAACTCTGCAACAGTATTGTGGGAGTGCTTTCAATAGAACGATTGCGATGGCCTACGAAACAGCTCATCGTCACCTTCTCAAAGTCAATTAGAAATAGGCAATATATGCCCTCATTCCAAAGAGTGAATGAACAAAATGAATGACGATATTCCATATTCAATTCAATTCAATTCAATTCAATTCAAATTTAATGTCATTGCACAAATACTGAGTATCGGTACAACAAAATGCAGTTTTGCGTCAGTCCGTAGTAGTAGTGCATATAGAAATTTAAAAAAAAGAAGATACAGAATAATCAAAAATACAGAATAATTAAACAATGGGGACGGAGGGACCGGAGAAATCTATCGGCGGGACTCCGAGTTCAGCAATGTGATGGTATAATTGTAGAAGCTGTTCCTCATCCTACTGGAACGAGACCTGAGGCTCCTGTACCGTCTCCCTGATGGGAGGAGGGCAAACAGTCCATGGTTGGGGTGGGAGGGGTCTTTAATGATCTTCCCAGCCCGTCTCAGACACCGTTTTCGGTGGAGGGCATCCATGGCAGGGAGCGGGGCACCGATGATGTGCTGCGCGGTTTTCACCACCCGTTGTAGTGCCTTCCTGTCCGCAACAGTGCAGCTGCTGTACCATACCGTGAAGCAGGTGGTCAGGATGCTCTCGATGGTACAGCGGTAGAAGTTGGTCAGGATCTGGGGGGACAGGTGGGCTTTCTTGAGCCTCCTCAGGAAGTAAAGGCGCTGCTGTGCCTTTTTGATCAGCTTGGAGGTGTTGAGGGACCAGGACAAATCCTCCGAGATATGTACCCCGAGGAATTTGTAGCTGGGGACGCGCTCCATATAATATATTAATATACAAGTTAGAAATTTAGCAGCTTACTAGATCAGCCTAGAATACATTTCAATGAAAAGGTTTTCTTCATGTATTATTCAATGGGCATGTTTCAAAAGACGCTGAATGGCAAGCTTGCTTCTGATGGCAAACATAAGATTACATGGATTTAGTCATGAAAATTCATGAAATCCTCGAGCCCTTTGCTGGGAAAAGATTTCAATGGCTGTTTTTTTATAGATGGAATAACTGATTCTGATACTCAAATAAGGAAGTACATACACTGAGAATGGTCGATATTGCAATGTAGAGATGGTATAAATCAGAGCAAAATTAATGATTTGTCCCATCTTGTTACCATTATCAATAAATTACACAGTACTTACAGCATGAAATTAGGCCATTCAGCCCATCTAGAACATACAAGCAATCCAGCTAGTTGCGGCTCCTGCTCTTTTGCATTGTCCTATAAATTATTTTCTTTCAGATACCTAAGAGGCAGATTTAGTTTTCACTTTGCAACCACCAATATTTCCAGTGATAATTTGTTTCCTCTCTTCACGGGTTCCCACAAATCGTTCCTCAATTCCCTGCTCATCCCATGTTCATGCTACTGCTTGATGGTACTTCTTGGGTCAGCAAAGTGGCGCAGCGGTAGAGTTGCTGCCTCACGGCACCAGAGACCTGGGTTCAATCCATGACATACATTCTGAAGTCCCTTGAGACTGCAGATGATGGAATCTCGAGCATAAAAACACACTAGTGGATGGACATTGTCCTTTTCCTCCACAGCAGACGACACGGTGGCACAGCGGTAGAGTTGCTGCCTCACAGCGCCAGAGACCCGGGTTTGATCTTGATTACGGGTGCTGTCTGCACAGAGTTTGTACATTCTACCTGTGACCACGTGGGTTTTCTCCGGGTGCTCCGGTTTCCTCCCACATTCCAAAGGCTTGCAGATTTGTAGGTTAATTGGCTTCTGTAAATTGTCCCTACAGTACCCGGACGTGGTGCCGACGGACAAGAAGCCGAAGCAAAGAACTCGAAACCAAAGAACGGAATGGAAACGAGGCCGAAACGACAATAAACCAAAAGAGCCCGAAGACGAAACGCCAACTAACCAAAAGGATAGGACGCCTAAATGCAAACTAACCGAAAGGGCGGGATGCCTAAAACCCCTGAACCGAAAAGCTGCGTCGCCTAAAACCAAACTTACCGAATGGCCGCTGTGTCGAAACGCCACCTACCCGAAAGGCGGCGTCGCCTACAGGCCAAAGGACCGACTGCCGCTCAACAGAAAAGTCCAATAACGGACATGACGTTAACGGGGGGGCGGGACTTGTCAGCGATTGGTCCAGACCCCCGCGTCAATCACATCACTGTGAAGGCATGAACATTGTCCCAAACCTCCGCTCCACCCGACCCGCAGCCCGCGGAGGGTGGCCCTGGGAGAATGGGGGCCATGTCCGCACATGTAGAATGAGTGTATGGGTGACCATTGGTTGGCCTGGACTCAGTTCCCGAAGGGCCTGTTGTCTGCTGTACCTCTAAACTTCTGCTGCCTTCTGCTGAACATGATTGCAACTGATGTTGCTCCGCTTTCATTTCCTTGAAATAGATTATAGATTTGGTCAGCTTGGCCGTAAGTCAGGCAAATGTATATCAATGCGAGCAGTTTTGAAAATAAATGCTAAGGAATAGGGCAGTGTAGATTCTGGGTTCGGTAAAGATAACCATGAGAAATGATATTGTTTTGAAAGAATCATTGTTAGTTCCCCTCAAGCCTCAAGTTGTAAAGAGTTTGTATTCAAAGTAAATGGGTAGCACTGGTCAAAAAATGCAACATCGCATTAATGGGGCAAGATATGGTTTTGATTATAACACCACATGTAGGTTTTCACACTTTCTTCCCCAATATCACAGCAGAGTTTGTTGTGTACTGTGGAAGTAGAGTAGCAAATATGCATCATAATCTTACTCTGAAATACGTGAAATGTTGACACAGGAAGATTGTGGTCAAAAAGGCGTTGGTATGCTTGCCATCATCAGTCAGAGAATTGAGTACAGGTGGAGATACAAAGAATTGCAGATGCTGGAATCTTGAGCAAAACACAAAGTGCTGGAGGAACTCAGTGGATTTGGCATCACCTGAGACGACAATGTTTCAGGGAACCTCTCGTCAGTTGTAGGGAAGAAAATGGAGAGGATTCTTCCGGTTGGTATTTAATTAAGAGAAAAGGATAATACGGGACAGTCAGCATGGCTTTGATTCCACAGCAGATAAAGGGCCTGTCCCACTTGGACGACCTAATCCGCGAGTTCAGGCGAGTTTGCCCTCGACTAATACTCGCAGCATGGTCGACACGAGTTCGTAGGAGGTCTTCGTAACTCTCCTTCATGCTCGATTGTGGGCTCCGCGTACTCGAGGCCTCAGCTAGGTCGTGGCATTTTTTTCAATATGTTGAAAAATGCCCGCGAGTACAAAAAAGGTCGCCATGGAAAAAATCGATACTTTTTTTACTCGTTGGTTTAGTCGTAGTAGGTCGTAGTAGGTTAGTCGTAGGTAATCGAGGATAGTCGACGGTAGTCGAATATAGTTGTAGATAGTCTTCATCATAGTCGAAGGGAGGTCGAAGGTGATCGAAGGAGGTAGTCTTCACTCTCCACTATTCAGTGTCCAATTTTCCCGAAGTTAGTCGTAGCTAGTCGAAGCTGGTCTTCAACATAGTCAAAGGAGGTCAAAGGAGGTTTTCAACATGTCATTTTTTCAAACTCTTTTCAACTTGCCAATTAGGTCGTCCAAATGGGACAGCACCTTAATGTCATTGACTTGAATGAGCTTTTTAAGGAAGTAACAACAGTGATTGAAGGGCAGTGGACATTGTCTGCATGGATTTTGGTAAGGCATTTGATAACGTCATTCATAGTGTGCTAAACCGGAAGTCTAAAATGCAGGGCATACACAATTGTAGTTTGGATTCAGAACTGGCTTAACCATAGAAGACAGATAGTGGTGGATGGTGTTATTGTGGCTGGGGGTCTGTAACCAGGGGTAATAGACGATAGACACAAAAAGCTGGAGTAACTTAGCGGGTCAGACAGCATCTCTGGAGAAAAGGAATAGGTGACGTTTCAGGTGGAGACCCTTCTTCAACTGTTATTTGTGATATAAAACAACTTGGATATAAATGAAGATGGATTAGTTGTTAAGTTTGTAGACAACACCAGAATTGGTAGAATTGCAGATAGTTTGAAGACTGTCAAAGGATACAGTGGGATACGACTAAGTCACAGATGTAGCTGGAGAATCAGCAGAGGCCTTAATCCAAGCAAGTGTCGGGGTTACGAGGAGAAGGCAGGAGAATGGGGTTAGGAGAGATAGATAAGCCATGATTGAATGGCGATTGATGGGCCAATGGCCTGATCTGCTCCTTATGACCTATGACGTGTGTGTGAAGTTGTTGCACCTTGGGAGATTGAATGTAAGGGGAAAATATACAGTTATACAGATATACAAATATACAATATACATAGGACCTTGAATAGCATTAATATACAGAGGAATCTTGGGGACAACGTCCATAGATCCCAGAAAGTGCCAATGAGAGTAGATAGGATGATAAAGAAGGCTTGCCATCATCAGTTTGGGGCATTGTGTATAAGAATCAGGAAGTCATTGTTTGCAGCATGATAAAATGTTGGTGGTGAAGGCATCCATCCATCTGAGAGAGATGATGGTGTGGCTTTGTGTGGTCCTGGTTGGAGAGGGGAATGTTTCACTTGTGGTAGATTTTCCTGCTGTGCCTGACTAGGCCTATCCTTGACAGGTAGACCCTCCCACAGCTTCCACAGGTGAGGTTGTCTCTGGCCGTTGTGTTGGGGAGTGCGCTGCGGTTGCCGTTGACCATTTTGTGACATTGGCTCCTGGACTCCAGGGTCCGGAATCACATGTTGTTATGAAGCTTCATACCCACCTGGAGGTCCTTTCTCCACCTCCCCTGGTCCTCAGCAGCCGCTTCCCCGTTGTCAGTGCCAATGTAAATAAATTGTCATATCAGTTTTAATCGTATCCTTGTAGCGAAGCTTTGGTCTTCTTCATGGCCTCCGTGTGTTGGAGACCACCCTGTACAACGCATCTCTGGGGAGCATCCATTTTCCATCCTGTGTACAGAGATGCTGCTGCCTGAGTTCCCTGTGATCACTTTGGTTGGGCATTTGTGATATGTGTGCTATTCTGGTCTCGCCGTTACAGGAAAGATGTGAGGCCTTGGGAGAGGGTACAGAAGTTTAGCAGAATGCTGCCTGGATTAGAGGGCAGTAGTATAAGGAGAGGCGAGACTAGAGTGTTAGAGATTGAGGGGGAGGCCTGATAGAGATATATAAAATTATGAGTGGCATAAAATTAGCTGACACCTCATTTGGATGATGTGACGACTTGTAGGGCTGGTGATTTTCCCTTAAGGGCCTGTCCCACTGTACGAGATAATTCGAGAGTTCTCCCGAGTTTCCCCTGATTCGAACTCGGAGAATTACGGTAATAGCCGCTTGTAGGTACTCGGGGGGCTCGTGGACATTTTTCAACATGTTGAACAAACTTCACGAGCTTACCGCGTTTCCCGAGTACCTGCCGCTAGCGTTACGAGCCGCTAAGAGACGTCCCACGCTCCGACGTACCCGCTACGTACATTCTACGTACTTACCACGAGTTTGATTTTTTTTTTAAACTCGGGAGAGCTCTTGGGTAAACTCGTATAGTGGGACAGGCCCTTTATCTTGAAAACAAAAATACTCCATGCTTTTAGCCGCAATAATACTGGATTGCATTTACACAGACTGATCGCCACAACCGTTTCAGAACTTATTTTAGGGGATTGAGTCATTTTGCGATTAACATTAGAGAAAGGAGATGTGCTTCACAGCATCTGAGATGCAATGAAGGTGCAAGTGAGACTACTGTGGACTCAGCTAACTCAGCTCCAGCCATCCCGAGGAACACATGACTCCTCTCTGGAGCTGTGGCATTTCCTAAAGAGAGATAGAATTGCTTAATAACTGCAGATCCAGCGTTTGCTCTTAATATTAATTTATTATTCTTTTATTAGAGGCAGTAAAAGAGTGAGTGAGCTAATTTTAGAATGTGTGCTTATTGCTACATTTGTATCCTGTTATCATTTGCTTGCTTCATGTCCTGTTTTACACATGATCATAAGATCATGTGATAGTAGAATTAGGCCATTTAGCCCATCAAGTCTATTCAGCCATTCAATCATAGCTGATCTATCATTCCCTCCTAACTCCATTCCCCTGCCTTCTCCCCATAACCTCGGAAACCCGTACTAATCAAGAATCTATCTATCTTTACCTTAAATATATCCACTGACAACCTTCTGTGGCAATGAATTCCACAAATTCACCACACTCTGACTAAAGAAATTCTTCCTCATCTCCTTCCTAATGGGCCGGTCCCACTTAGGCGACTTCTTAGGCGACTGCAGGAGGCTATGCGGTCGCCACATGGTCGCCACATGTTCGCGGGTGGTTGCCGGGGTGTCGCCTTCATGGTCGTGAGCAGTTCCCGCATTCTGGGAACTAGTCGTGGCCTCATTATGGTCACCGCAACGTGTTGAAAAATTAGCGGCGATTAGAATGAAGCCGCCATGGAGAGTAGCGAGAACTCTCGTGCCGTAGGTGGGTCGCCAGGAGGTCCTAGTTCTTAGCCAGGAGGTCATAGGTTCTCATAGGTTGTAGCCGGTGCTGACCGGTGAATTTCATTGGCTCATTGGGAAAAAGAAACGTAAACAGTAGTTTTCAGAAACAAGGATAACCGACCGGTAGTGTTAATGTCCGCCGAACTTGAATTTTTTAGACAGCGCTCCGTCCGCTTGTCCTGTCCCCCGCTTGCATAACAGGCTGGTGAATGAAGCGATGTGTGTGTGTGTGTGTGTGTGATCCACTCTAACAGTCGCCATT
The DNA here is from genome assembly GCF_010909765.2 of Amblyraja radiata. Lineage (NCBI taxonomy): Eukaryota > Metazoa > Chordata > Chondrichthyes > Rajiformes > Rajidae > Amblyraja > Amblyraja radiata. The sequence continues at coordinate 44,874,898 of NC_045973.1, forward strand.
CCAGTTGCCGATTTTTCAGGCGACTGCCGGCAACTTGTCAGTCGCCAGCAGTCCGCTGAAAAATCGCCTATGTGGGACAGGCCCATTAAAGAACATCCCTGAACCCTTAAAGTCCCCATTGGTACAGTTCTGAAATGATGAATCAGAACGGAATGATGAATCAGAATGGTCTCGACCCGAAACTGTAATGTCTTCCAAACACGCGTGGAAGATCTACAGAAACGACACCCATACCTTCTCTCCAGAGATGCTGCCTGTCCCACTGAGTTACTCCAGCTTTTTGTGTCTATCTCTGATTTTATATATATCACTGCTTTTGAGTGTCACAGTGGTGCAGCTGGTAGAGCCATTGTCTCACAGTACCGGAGACCTGGGTTCAATCCTGACCTCGGGTGCTGTCTATGTGGAGTGTGCATGGTTCTCACTCTGACTGCGTAGGCCTCTTCCGGGTGCTCCGGTTTCCTCCCACATACCAAAGGTGTAGGGGTTTGAAGGTTAATTGGCCTCTGTAAATTGCCACTATTGTGTAGGGAGTGGATGAGAAAGTTTGATAATAATAATAATAATAATGGATGGGATTTATATAGCGCCTTTCTAATACTCAAGGCGCTTTACATCGCATTATTCATTCACTCCTCAGTCACACTCGGTGGTGGTGAGCTACTTCTGTAGCCACAGCTGCCCTGGGGCAGACTGACGGAAGCGTGGCTGCCAATCTGCGCCTACGGCCCCTCCGACCACCACCAATCACTCACACACATTCACACACATTCACACACAGGCAAAGGTGGGTGAAGTGCCTTGCCCAAGGACACAACGACAGTATGCACTCCAAGCGGGATTCGAACCGGCTACCTTCCGGTCGCCAGCCGAACACTTAGCCCATTGTGCCATCTGTCGTCCCATGACATAGAACTAGCGTGTACGGGTGATCGATGACGGCGTGGACCCGGTGGGCCAAACGCCTTGTTTCCATGATGTATCTCTAAACCAAACTAAACTAAACTAAATGTGTAGGAAAGAACTGCAGATGCTGGTTTAAACTGACGATAGACACAAAGAGCTGGAGTAACTCAGCGGGTCAGGCAGCATCTCTGGAGAATGAGAATAGATGATGTTTCAGGTCGAGACCCTTCTTCATCTTCAGCAGGTCATGACAGGAGTACCGACTGCAATAGTTGATGTTGAAGTGGTGACATGAACTTCTGTCTCATCTGAAAGGGCTGCTGCAGTCCCTGGATGGCAGTGAGGGAGAAGGTATAGGGACAAGTGTTATATCTCCTGCTGTTGCAGGGAAAAGTACCTGGGGAGGTGGCGGGCTAAGTAGGAAGGGATTAGTGAGCCAAGGAATGTTGGAGGGGGTGATCTCTATGGAAAGCAGAAAGGGGTGGGGACGGGAAGATGTGGCTGAGGGCAGGATCGCATTGAATTTGGCCGAAATGTCAGAGAATGCTGCGTTAGACACGAAGGCTGGTAGGTTGGATGGTGAGAAATGGGATGACTGGTTTAAACCAAGGCTAGACACAAATAACTGGAGTAACTCAGCGGGTCAGGCAGCGGGCCCAATGTTTGTTCCACTGAACACCTTTGCTCAGTCCGCCTGCACCTGCTGATCTCCCAGTTACCAAACACTTTAACTCCCCCTTCCATTCCTACACTGACCTTTCAGTCCTGGGCCTCCTCTATTGTCCGAGTGTGAAGCCCAGCGCAAATTGGAGGAACAGCACCTCATATTTCACTTGGGTAGCTTACAACCCCAGCACTATGTAACAGAATGTCTCTAACTTCAGGTAACCCTTGCATCCCCTCTCTCTCTCCATCCCTCCCCCCACCCAAGTCGTATTAGCTTCAAAGATGTCTTGTAGTCTCATTTTCTGTAACTCAGTTTCACCGAGCTAACAATGGCCTGTTTCCTTAATCATTGTTACTTTTTTGAATAACTTTATTCGTTTGTTCTATATCTCTCTGTATCACTGTCTCTGTCTCTCATTTACTTTTCCCCTGATTCTCAGTCTAAAGAAGGGTCTCGACCTGAAAAGTTCACCTATTCCTTTTCTCCTGTCCCGCTGAGTTTCTCTTATATTTTTAAGCCTTGTCTTGGTTAACAGAGAGGATGGTGAAAAAAGCTGAAAATAGGCAATAGTTGAATCAACTGGAGGCTGAGCCAAGTTTTCACTTTGCCTTTGGGAACAATGTTAATAGTTTACATTTGGCTCCGTCTCGAAGAGAGGCCAGTGAATCACCAGAAAAAGGAAATGTTTTGCTATTAACGCCATCAGACATATTTTTCCCCTCCAGTAATGAGAGCTCCCACTCTTCTGAGCTTCCCCTGTGGCGAAGTGAAGCAGTCTCAGATATTATTTTAATATGTGATGTAAACAGGGGCTATCCTTAAACATTCATAAATGTGCCGCCAGTCATTTCATTTCACAATCATGGCCTGTGGTTGCGGATTCAACTTTTAAATAATTATTTCCTTTTGTATTCAACCAGGCAGAATTGTCAGACAATGTGGATATTAGTGATATTAACAATAACCTCCACCCCACACATTGATGCTTGGAATATATTCATGAAAAAGAATTGTTGATGTCTTCACCTCAGCATTTCCCAAACTCTTTAAATCACTGTAATCAAGTAAAAATGTATTTTTATACTTTATTCCCTTCTCACTTCCATTACTTCATGAGCAATTTCATATTGAGATGTCGTTTCACCTGATGACATGTTTCTAGGTCAAGGGTAACACGGGTAAAATGACATTAGAGATATCGCATGGAAACTGGCCCTTCGGCCACCAAGTCCGCGCCAATCCAATGATCACTCGTATACTAGTTCTATCCCACGCACACGGGGCAATTTACAGAAGCCAATTAACCTATAAACCAGCCCCATAGCACTAGCGTCCACATGGCAGGGCTGGAGACTGGAAGTATCCCGAGCTAATTCTGCTACCACCATCATCTATTGCAACAAGTGATGGCTCCCACGGATTGTCGCCAGAAGCTGGCATCCTTTCCTGGACGGACAATGACAGCGATGTCAACATTTGAAACAAGGCAGATGGAACACAAAAGAAGAAACATACAAACCTGCATGTCTTTGGAATGTGGGAGGAAACCGGGACTACCCAAAGTAATCCCCACGCGGTCACAGAGAGAACGTACAAACTCCACACAGACAGCACCCGTGGTCAGGATCGAACCCAGGTCTCTAGCGCTGTGAGGCAGCAACTCTACCGCCACCCCATAGAATGGATTACCCTCTATAAGAAAGTTATGTTTTTTTAAGGCAAATACTTGCAGTGCATCTTATCAGCCAAGGATAGTAGAAAAAAAATCAAAGCTTTAGATAATTTGTTGAAAGATCTCACCTACAAAATGTTGTCAGCCCAATGCGAAAACTAAATTTGTAGTTATGCAGAGTGACGTCTATGTTTCTGGATGTCATGAGCCACTTACGCTATTCAGCGAAGCAATACCTTTGCACGCTATGGTTCCTTCAGGCAAACCTCAATGACATGTGTAACCTCAGAAAACCATAGCTACTAGTTCACATGTGCGTCTACAATGCTCACACAACTTACATTCAGTATTAGATGAATTTCAGTACAACAAAGTGCGGAGTCATGTAAGTCGGTAGTAAGGATAAAGGCGTAGATTATTTTCTAAATGGAGAGAGCATCCTGAAATCGGAGGTGCAAAGGGACTTGGGAATGCTGGTGCAGGACTCACAAAAATGTAATTTGCAAGTCAAATCGGTAGTAAGGAAGGCAAATTCAATGCTAGCATTTCAATCAAGAGGACTGGAATACCAAAACAGAGATGTAATGCTGAGGCTCTATAAGGTGCTGGTCAGGCCACATTTGGAGTACTGTGATCCAATGTGGGCCCCGTATCTGAGGAAGGATGTGCTGGCTCTGGAGTGGGTCCAGAGGAGGTTTACAAGAATGATTCCAGGAATGAGTGGGTTAGCATAGGGTAAGTGTTTGACACCACTGGGCCTCTACTCACTGGAATTTTGAAGGTTGAGGGGGGATCTCATTGAAACTTACAGAATAATGAAAGGCATAGATAGAGTGAATGTGGAGAGGATGTTTCCACTGGTGGGAGAGTCTAGGACCAGAGGTCATAGCCTCAGAATTAAAAGGGTCTTCTTTTAGAAAGGAGGTGAGGAGGAACTTCTTTAGTCAGAGGATAGTTAATCTGTGGAACTCATTGCCACAGAGGGCTGTGGAGATCAAGTTAGTGGATATTTTTAAGGCAGAGATAGACAAATTCTTGATTAGAAACGGGTGTCAAGGGTTATGGGAGAAGGCAGGAAATGGAGGAGTAGACTCGACGGGCTGAATGGCCTAATTCTACTCCGATGTGAACTTGTGACATGCAGGTCTACCTGACTCTGTGGTGCCAGGATCACTTCAGCATACATCTCCCCATAGTGAACAACCCATATGGTAATTTCCTAATCATTGTTTATAATGGACGTCATTGGTGTTGTCTACTCCAGAATACCTCTACATTCCCATCAACCCGCAAAGACAAAGACACTTGTTGAATAGCATCAAGTCTTTACAGAGATTTCTCCAGGATTCCCTTTCCCCCCTGACTCTGTCCGAAGAAGGGTCTCGACCCGAAACGTCACCTATTCCTTTTCTCCAGAGATGCTGCCTGACCAGCTGAGTTACTCCAGCCTTTTGTTTCCAGCATTTCCTTGCAGCACCACTTGGCAACAGTACTGGAGGATCTCCGTGGCAACCTTGACCAGTGTACATCATTCCTGAGAGCCGTGTAATCCACTATCCTCTCAAACCCCCTCTCAGTAAACCTGGAACCCATTCTCTATGGATTTTTTGAGGACCAATGTTGCAGTTAATATATATTTTTTTGTATATGAAAACAACTACATGGATAGGACAGGTTGGAGGGATATGGACCAAAAGCAGCCAGGAGGGACTAGTGTAGCTAGGCCATGTTAGCCTGTGTGGGCAAGTTGGATTGAAGGGCCTGTTTCCACGCTGTATGACTCTATGACTCTGTGCATTGTGCTTACAGGCCTGTCATGTTGCTGCAATTAAGAATTTCACATTAAATGTTCTGGACTTGACTCTCGAACATTATAACCATACCCTTTGAAATGACCTGAGCAGTTCATCTCTCGCCCTACGCAGCCTGGCCTACCCTCATCCTCATTACACCATGTGTTTTGTTTTGTCAAACCTAGACAGAAGTTTATAAAATGCTTGGTAGACAAAAAAGCTGGAGAAACTCAGCGGATCAGGCAGCATCTATGGAGCGAAGGAATAGGAGATAGGTGATGTTTCATGTCGGGACCCTTCTTCAATCTGTGAGGACAGTTTAAAAAAAAACAAATGTCAATGTTCTCCAGAGAATGAATAGGCGACGTTTCGGGTCGAGACTTTTCTTCAGACTGAAGAAGGATCTCGACCCGAAACGTCACCTATTCCTTCTCTTCATGGATGCTGCCTCACCCGCGGAATTCCTCCAGCATTTTTGTCTACCTTCGATTTTTCCAGCATCTGCAGTTTTTTCTTAAACATTTTGTCTCAGTCTGAAGAAGGGTCGCGACTCGAAACGTCGCCCATTCCTTCTCTCCATAGATGCTGCCTCACCCGCTGAGTTCCTCCAGCATTTTTGTCTATCTTTGATTTGCCCGGCATCTGCAGTTCTTTCTTAAACATATTCTCCAGAGATGCTGATTGACCTGTTAAGTTACTCCAGCATTTGGTGTCATTTTGGTGTAAACCAGCATCTGCAATTCCTTGTTTCTGCTGAGTAAACAGGATGTCAGGAGGCTCTCCACAATCAGACAGTGGGGGTGGATGGAAATGGAGGCAAGACAAAGGTCAGGCATTGAGGATGTGATGTAGTGCCTCAGAAATTCAATGTCTTCAGATGTGTGGTTGGGATCAGTGTAGTCACTTTGAATTGCCACATCAACCCACATCTCTTGTTCTTCACTCACCATCAGTCAAGGGAGCCTAACTTTAACATGCTCCACCGCACCGCCTCATACTTGGCAATGCTGCAGCTTTCACTCCACGTCTCACAGCTATTCAAGTATGTCAGCTACATCATCCAAGCAGCCTGCAAGACAGTCGCTAATTCACTTTCCTTATGACCATTGCAGGGCATGGTGGTGAGCTGCTGAAGCTGCTGAAGTAGAGTCTCAACCCCAAAACGTCACCCATTCTTTCTCTCAAGAGATGCTGCCTGTCCGGCTGAGTTACACTATCTTTTTGAGTCTATCATGGGAAACACAAGGCTAGTTTCAAATTAACACCAGACATTTCACCCTTCATCAGGTTGGCGGGAAGGTCACCAGAGGTTGATGTTTAGGTCTCCTAAGTGGGACAGTCCCTTAAGGTAGCTACTCGACCACTGCGCAACCCTGCCGCCTTTCACTTGTCTCATATGCATTCAACAGTAAGAAGGATCCCCATTAATGCAATCCATCAGCCATCAACTCTCGAGAGGACGTTGGATGGTTAAAATATCCTTGGCTGCTGCTGCAACTCTGCAAGATTTGGGTCTTTTCCAGTACTGGAAATGCCACAACACAGATGCTGCCTCGAAGCCTCATCTCTTCCACTTTAAAAAATGACACCCAGTATCAGTAAGTTAACTGGGGGCTGTGAGTGTGAAATTGAGTTGTTGTATGCCTGCATCATCATTGTCCTCTTGTGTAGGAAGGAACTGCAAATACTGGTTTACACCAAAGATAGACACTAAATGCAGAGTAACTCAATGGGACAGGCAGTATCTTTGGAGAAAAGAAATAGGTTACATTTCTGGTTGAGACCCTTCTTCAGTGAGAGTTAGGGGAAAGGGAATCTAGAGATATGGAAGGGTAAGGTGTGAAAACGACAGGTCAAAGCAGACGGTGATCAAGGAAATGTAGAATGGTTGTGTAGGAAGGAACTGCAGATGCTGGTTTACAATGAAGAAAGACACAAAAAGCTGGAGTAACTCAGCAGGTTTTCAGGCAAAAAGGAATAGGTGACATTTGAAGTCAAGACCTTTCTTCAGACCTGACCTGCTGAATGACTCCAGCTTTTTGTGTCTTCCCATGTCCTCTTGTTGTTTCTAAACTACCACGCTGGATTGGGGGTTGCTGGATATCTTGCACCTTTTGTAACCAGTAAACCTGAAGAAAGCATTAGAGGGAGATGAAAATGTGAGAGGAGGGACCAAGTTTAAGGATATCATCGTCTTCAATAGCTTCAGCCAAGGGCAAGCCACTGCCTCGTGGAATGGCTTCCCCAATAATGGCTAGTACTATCTCCCAAGAGATTAAGCATACGGTCCCTCAACCGAAGATGCTGCTTCCACATCACTGATTCTGCTCTCCTGATGAAGGCGATGATATTTCGGGTGTTCATTTGAAACTAGCCTTGTGTTTCCCATGATACACTCAAAAAGATGGAGTAACTCAGCCGGGACAGGCAACATCTCTTGAGAGAAAGAATGGGTGACGTTTTTGTGTTGAGACAATACTTCAGCAGCTCACCACCATGCCCTGCAATGGTCATAAGGAAAGTGAATTAGCGACTGTCTTGCAGGCTGCTTGGATGATGTAGCTGACATACTTGAATAGCTGTGAGACGTGGAGTGAAAGCTGCAGCAATGCCAAGTATGAGGCGGTGCGGTGGAGCATGTTAAAGTTAGGTACCCTTGACTGATGGTGGGTGAAGAACAAGAGACGTGGGTTGATGTGGCAATTCAAAGTGACTACACTGATCCCAACCACACATCTGAAGTCATTGAATTTCTGAGGCACTACATCACATCCTCAATGCCTGACCTTTGTCTTGCCTCCATATCCATCCACCCCCACTGTCTGATTGTGGAGAGCCTCCTGACATCCTGTTTAATCAACAGAAACAAGGAACTGCAGATGCTGGTTTACACCAAAAAGACACCGAATGCTGGAGTAACCTAACAGGTCAATCAGCATCTCTGGAGAACATGTTTAAGAAAGAACTGCAGATGCTGGAAAGATCGAAGGTAGACAAAAATGCTGGAGGAACTCAGCGGGTGAGGCAACATCTATGGAGAGAAGGAATAGGCGACGTTTCAGGGTCGCGACCCTTCTTCAGACTGAGACAAAATGTTTAAGAAAGAACTGCAGATGCTGGAAAAAATCAAAGGTAGACAAAAATGCTGGAGGAATTCCACGGGTGAGGCAGCATCTGTGGAGAGAAGGAATAGGCAACGTTTCGGGTCGAGATCCTTCTTCAGTCTGAAGAAAAGTCTCGACCCGAAACGTCACCTATTCATTCTCTGGAGAACATTGACATTTGTTTTTTTTTAAACTGTCCTCACAGATTGAAGAAGGTTCCCGACATGAAACATCACCTATCTTTGTTCTCCAGAGACCTGCCTAACCCGCTGAGTTACTCCAGCACTTCCTGTCTTTTGTCTAACCTTGTTCAATCACATCTTTCCAATTTTCCACTCATTAGTCCCTTGTGCAGTGTCTGAATATTTTGAAGATAGACACAAAATGCTGGAGTAACTCAGCGGGTCAGGCAGCATCTCTGGAGAAAAGGAATAGGTGACTTTTTGGGTAAGACTCTTCTTCAGGCTCATCTTATCTTGAGTCCACTTTATCTCACTTGGGACCATTCTTCACTACTTTCTGGAGAGGAATTCATTTCTATCTCACCACAGGGAGTGGTGAGTCTGTGGAATTCTCTGCCTCAGAGGGCGGTGGAGGCCGGTTCTCTGGATGCTTTCAAGAGAGAGCTAGATAGGGCTCTTAAAAATAGCGGAGTCAGGGGATATGGGGAGAAGGCAGGAACGGGGTACTGATTGGGGATGATCAGCCATGATCACATTGAATGGCGGTGCTGGCTTAAAGGGCCAAATGGCCTACTCCTGCACCTATTGTCTATTGTCTATCTATCTTCTCCAGAGATGTTGCCTGAAGTACTGGGTGTCCATGCCAGCACCAGGACATGACATGTCCAGCACTTTGTTCTTTTTTTGTAAGCCAACATCTACAGCTCCTTGTATCTTCATCTCTTGCTGGAATGCTCCAGTCAGGCTGCACATGTCCTTTAAGCAGTTTTTTTACTAACCACTGACCACAACTGGTAGCTGCGTCAATAGTTTTGTTTATCAATGATCAGGCACAGAATCTCCAAGTGAGCAGATGACATCTTGGCATTCTATGCAAACTGGTGTGTGGTCCTGACCTCCCATTCACCTCATTGGAGACCTTCGAACAATCTTCAATCCCACTTTAATGTTACATCTTGCATTAAATATTGTAGGCTTTTTCATTTATCTGTGCTATGCGGACAATTAGATTGGATTTATGTATAGCCTTTTCTTTGATTGCATAGCTGCAAACCAAAATTTACAATTTAGAATTTAGGATAAGAGGGGATCTTATAGAAACATTTAAAATTCTTAAGGGATTGGACAGGCTAGTGTCAGGAAAACAGGTCCCGATGTTGGGGTAGTCCGGAGCCAGGGGTCACAGTTTAAGAATAAGGGGTAGGCCATTTAGATTGAAATGAGAAAAAACCTTTTCACCCAGAGAGTTGTGAATCTGTGGAATTCTCTGCTACAGAAGGCAGTTGAGGCCAATTCACTGGATGGTTTCAAGGGAGAATTAGATTTATCTCTTAGGGCTAAAGGAATCAAGGGATATGGGGGAAAAGCAGGGACAGGGTACTGATTTTGGATGATCAGCCATGATCATATTGAAAGGCAGTGCTGGCTCGAAGGGCCAAATGCCCTACTCCTGCACCTACTTTCTATGTTTCTATGTTTCTAAAAGCTTGTCACTGCACCTGGTGCATGCGATAATAATAAACTAAACTAAACTAATCACTGTCCGAGTGAGGCCAAATGCAAATTGTACGAACAGCACCTCATATTTCGCTTGGGCAGCTCACAACACAGTGGTATGAAGAAGGGTTTCGGCCCGAAACGTTGCCTATTTCCTTTGTTCCATAAATGCTGCTGCACCCACTGAGTTTCTCCAGCACTTTTGTCTACCTTCAATTTTCCAACATCTGCGGTTCCTTCTTAAACAGTGGTATGAATATTGATTTCTACAAGTTCAAGTAATCCTTGCACCCCCTCTCTCTTCGTCCTCCCCCACCTTGGCCATTGTACTAGTTTCACTGTCGTCCTGATGATATTTATTGTCTGTACAACGCATTTACACCTAGCACACAGTTAACAATGGAGCGATTCCTTCATCATCATTACTTTTTTTGCACATCTTTCATTCATTTGTTCTATATCACTGTCTATATCCCTCGCTTCCCTTTCCCTTGACTCTCAGTCTGAAGAAGGGTCTCAATCCGAAACGTCACCTATTACTTTTCTCCAGAGATGCTTTCTGACCCGCTGAGTTACTCTAGCTTTTTGTGTCTATAATCACCTATTGAGATCTTCACATTTAAGAAGGAACTGCAGATGCTGGAAAACCGAAGGAAGACAAAAATGCTGGAAACTTCACACTCATTTTGCGGGTCCATTCAGTTTAGTCCCAGGGGCTTAATTGTGGTGCTGGAAGGCCATTGACACAATCTCTGTGTCCATCAATGCTGGCATTGCATAATGGTTGCAGGATTAGAGGTGAACAGTTAAGCAAGGAAATTGCAATAAGGGTGAGATGAATCAATTCACAGACGGGAATTCAGCAGCATAAATGACAAACGTACAGGGCAGTGTCTCAGAAAGTCTAAAGGAAGGAACACCAGTAAATGGTAAAGCCTTCCTTCAACAATTAGTTTGTCGGATGGTATTCCATACTTCTTCAAGCGGATCAAAGGTGTTTGATCGTCATATGCACTGACAACGGAACAATGATATTCTCACGTGCAGCAGGCATGTAAACATGGTACACATGGATAATGTAAAATAAATAAACATTCAATGAATCAAAAACTCAATACTAGTTGTTTGCCAAACTGCTTCGGAGACCCACACCACCCTGGCCACACAAGCATTTCATCATTGCCATCGGGAAGAAGGTACAGGAGCCTGAAAACTGTAATGTCCAGGTTCAGGAACAGGTTCTTCCCTACAGCCATCAGACTAATAAACACGACAACCTCCAAATAAGCTCTGAGCTACACTGACTTGGGGGCATTGGTATAGTCTTCTTGCACTATCATTGTGTGTGTGTGTGTGTGTGTGTGTGTGTGTGTGTGTGTGTGTGTGTGTGTGTGTGTGTGTGTGTGTGTGTGTGTGTGTGTGTGTGTGTCTGTGTGTGTGTGTGTGTGTGTGTCTGTGTGTGTCTGTGTGTGTGTGTGTGTGTGTGTGTGTCTGTGTCTGTGTCAGTGTGTGTGTGTGTGTGTGTGTGTCTGTGTGTGTGCGTGTGTGCGTGCGTGCATGCGTGTGTGTGTGTGTGTGTGGATGTATATTTATGTATGTATATGTGAATGTGTGCATATACACACTGAATATTTTTTATCGCGTTTATTATATTGTTTGCAGTAAGAATTTCCACATACACCAAGCCAATTAACCTACATGCCTGTACGTCTTTGGAGTGTGGGAGGAGATCGAAGATCTCTGAGAAAACCCATGCGGTCACGGGGAAACGTAAAAACTCCGTACAGGCAGCACCCACAGTCAGGATCGAACCCGGGTCTCTGGCGCTGCAAGTGCCGTAAGGCAGCATCTCCACTACTGCGCCACCGTGCCGTCCTGTGTGCAGGCACTGTTCCTGGTGACGTGATTACTCTACATACACTCAGTCCGCCTTGGCCTACACGATCTCCCGGTTGTCAAACACTTTAATTCTTTCCCATTCCCACACTGACCTTTCTGTCCTGGGCCTCCTCCATTGTGAGGCCAAATGCAAATCGGAGGATCAACACCTCATATTTCACTTGGGCAGCTTACACCCCAGCGGTATGAATATTGATTTCTCTAACTTCAAGTAACCCTTGTATTCGCTCCCTCTCCATCCCTCCCCCATCTTAGTCATCCTACCAGTTTCACTGTTTGTATCTTTTTATTATCGCCTCCTCCACAGCCAACAATGGATCATTGTGGGCTCTTTGGCCAATGATGTCAGCTCTGATTTGTTCGGTACCTCTAGTTTCCCTTTCCCCTGACACTCAATCTTAAGAAGGGTCTTGACCCGAAACGTCACCTATTCCTTTTCTCCAGCGATGCTGCCTATCCCGCTGAGTTATTATAGACCTTTGTGTCTATCTACGGTGTAAACCTGCATCTGCAGTTCCTTCCTAAATATCCATCTTGTTTCCTTCTTTTCCTCGTTTCTTCTCCCTGGGAGTCAAGAACGTGTCCAGTCTGCTGGACACATCTTCTTGCTTTGAACCTCTTACCTTCCTTGTTCCATAATCCCACTCTCAAACTGCTCCCATTGATTCATTGACCGAATAACCTTGTTTATACCTTGTGCGTGTGATCACCCTGGTTTTACCCTGCCAAAGACATCTTCCTTTCACCACCCTCCTTACAGTTTGACAAGTTTATTTTCTCTCCTTGCTAGTTTGGATGAAGGTTCTTCAAACCGAACATTAGCTCTGTTTGAGCAACAAAGCCCACCTAATGAGCCTGTTCCACTTAGGCGATTTTCCAGCGGACTGCCGGCGACTGTCAACGGCACGAGAATTCTCGCTACTCTCCATGGCGGCTTCATTCTAGTCGCCGCTAATTTTTTAACATGTTGAAAAATTCATGACGAGCAGAATGAAGCTGCAACTAGTTCCCAGAATGCGGGAACTCCTCACGACCATGAAGGCGACTCCCCGGCAACCACCCGCGAACATGTGACGACCATGCGGCGACCGCATAGTCTCCTGCAATCACTTGAAAAGTCGCCTATGTGTGACAGGCCCATAAGAGAATGCAGATGCTGCAAGTAGAAAAGTAGAGAAGGACAATTTGAAACACTACACTGTTAAACACAACTTTGGAAAATAAACCTATAAAAGCTACAATGGGAAATCTAAGCAGTGCTTGGTTTACATGCATATATAAAAACGAGAAAGAGCAATAACAACTTTAATTCAGTTATCCTGTTTAACAGAGTTAAATATCGCAAAGCCTCTCACAACAAACATATCATGGCACTTCATTACAAAGTTGGGCAGATGACCAAAACTTTGCTTAGAAGTAGGTTTTTAGAGCAATCTAAAGAAAAAACAGGGAAGTAATAAGGTGGAGGATGATAGGGAGGGAATTCCCAAACTCTTGATTAAAAGTAATTTAGTTTAGTTTAGAGATACAGCACGGAAACAGGCCCTTCGGCCCACCGAGTCGATACCGACCAGGGATCCCCACACATTAACACTACCTAACACAGACTAGGCACAATTTACAATTATACCAAGCCGATTAACCTCCAAACCTGTACCTTTTTTGGAGTGCGGGAGAAAACCGAAGATCTTGGAGAAAACCCATGCAGGCCACAGGGAGAAGGTACAAACTCCGTACAGACGGCACCTGTAGTTAGGATTGCACCCGGGTCTCTGGCGCTGTAAGGCAGCAACTCTACCGCTGCGCCACCGTACTTATTCAGAACGGTGTAGTGGAAGAGTTGCAAGCCTTACAGCGCTTGCCGCGCTGGAGACACGGGTTTGACAATAGACAATAGGTGCAGGAGCAGGCCATTTGGCCCTTCGAGCCAGCACCGCCATTCAATGTGATCATGGCTGATCATCCCCAATCAGTACCCCGTTCCTGCCTTTACCCCATATACCCTGACTCTGCTATTTTTAAGAGCCCTATCTAGCTCTCTCTTGAAAGCATCCAGAGAACCTGCCTCCACCACCCTCTGAGGCAGAGAATTCCACAGACTCACCACTCTCTGTGAGAAAAAGTGTTTCCTCGTCTCCGTTCTAAATGGCTTACTCCTTATTCTTAAACTGTGGCCCCTGGTTCTGGACTCCCCCAACATCGGGAACATGTTTCCTGCCTCTAGTGTGTCCATGCCCTTAACAATCTTATATGTTTAATAATAATAATACATTTTATTTTAGGGCTCCTTTCAAAAATCTCAAGGACACCTTACAGAGATGAACAAGAATAATAAAACATATAATCGGAATAAAATAAATAATAAAGACATCACCAAAACACAAATTAAAAACAGAATTCAATCCAATGACAAAAAATCAAAAACACAATGTGAAGAGAGAGCAGCGGCAGCTAAAGCGCGCCAGCGTCCACTCTCCCTTCACGGCAGCCATCTTGGACACAGACTAACATGTTTACTTACACACAAAAAAATGTTTCAATGAGATACCCTCTCATCCTTCTAAACTCCAATGTACAAGCCCAGCTGCTCTATTCTCTCAGCATATGACAGTCCCGCCATCCCGGGAATTAACCTTGTAAACCTACGCTGCACTCCCTCAATAGCAAGAATGTCCTTCCTCAAATTAGGGGACCAAAACTGCACACAATACTCCAGGTGTGGTCTCACTAGAACTCTGTACAACTGCAGAAGGACCTCTTTGCTCCTATATTCAATTCCTCTTGTTATAAAGGCCAACGTGCCATTTGCTTTCTTCACTGCCTGCCGTACCTGCATGCTTGTTCTCCTGCGATGTTGCCTGACCTCCTGAGTTACTCCGGCACTTTGTGTCGTTTTTTGTAAACCAGTATCTGCAGATACTTGTTTCCAAACTGAAACTAAACTAAACGATTAGGCAGAGTACACAGCGAAACATTGGGGTGGTGAGTGGACAACCTACCACCAGGCAGATTGCTGTTGATACACTCCATCACTTTCAAACAACAGGCAACCTCTAGGGTCTAAAACAAGCAACACTGGTGTGATAATAGCTCACTGAGACTCGGTAATGCCAGGCAAATGAAACATAGTCCACCCTGAAAACCTTCACGAGCCATAGATGAGTCCAAACTGCATTGTCTGTGAGAACTAGACCAAGGATCTTCACTCCACTGATAAACCTCAGGGCATAAAACAGGTACAACCTGTTCACGACAGCATGTAATCGGCCGAATGGTCTCCTATTCTCTTATCTTATCCTTCTCTCCCATAAATTAAATAGTTTTCTCATGGTATTATCTTGGTGAAACTCTCTAGATTCCGCTCTGAGCTCAAGGTGTGCTTCCCATCACAGGCTTGGACTTCTCCATAATGCACTGGCTGAAACGTGACTTCTTCACTCTGGGATGCAATGCCCTCTCTTGCAACCCCTGGGCTTCCTTACCTTGAAGCAATTATTTTATTGGGCAGATGGAAAGACTAGGAGTATATTTTTGGGTTGCATGACTTCATTGTATCATGTATTTGTACAGTTCCCTTCATCGTGTATCTGTACACTGTGGATGGCTCAATTTACAGAGGCCGTTTAACCCACAAATCCGTACATCTTTGGGATGTGGGAGGAAACCAGAGCACCCGGAGAAAACCCACATGGTCACCCGGGTTTCAGGATTTTGTAATCATGTATTGTCTCTCCGCTGACTGGATAGCATGCAACACAAGTCTGTCACTGTACCTCAGTACACACGACAATAAGCTAAACTCAAACTTAGTTATGGAGAGACACAGATATAATTAATGTACTCTTGATTAGTACAGGTGTCAGAGGTTAAGGGGAGAAGGCAGGAGAATGGGGTTAGGAGGGAGAGATAGGTCAGCCAAGCTTGATGGGCCGAATGGCCTAATTTTACTGCTGTTCCTTATGACCTTATGACCTTATAATGTGGGCTTGTGTATTTTTGAACTAACATCTTGTTTTTTATCTTGTCTTTGTCGTGGAAATTATGTACAATTTATGTACAATCAATGTTTTATGTTGTCTGAGTTCATGTGACAGTGCAGCATGCTTTACCTGTACCGCACTATATTTGGCATATGACTATAGTCTCGATTAGACTTGACTTGCAGGTTTTTAATTTCGTATTTACGGGATTAGGGTGAAGTAACCTTGAAACGTTGATTGGTAGACATTAAACAGGAAAAAAAATGCCATTGCTTAGTTCCTAGAGTAACATTGCTCTTGGCACTGTCACAACTCCACTGCTTTTGAAAGTGTTTTTTAGGTCATTTGAACATCATGCTCCATGGCAATAAATAAACTTGTACTTTTCCGTCTTGTAAATCGTGCTTAACAATTAGCAATGCCGAAAGAGAAGCAAGAATAAGATGCATCTATGTCTCTGGCTGCAGAAGGACATTAGTGCCTGCCTGGTCCTGAATGCTCATGATAGCCGCGTAATCTATCCTTCATTTATGCACTAAGAATTGGTACAGTTTGAGAATGGCACAAAGTGGAGTGATTAATCTGGCTCCAAGACCAACACTACATCAACACCCACCCACATTAATTCCCGGGATGGCGGGACTGACATATGATGAAAGAATGGATCGACTGAGCTTATATTCGCTGGGATTTAGGACAGGAGGGGATCTTATAGAAACATATAAAATTCTTATGGGATTGGACAGGCTAGATGCAGGAAATGTTTTCCTGATGTTGGGGGAGTTCAGAACCAGAGGTCACAGTTTAAAAATAAGGGGTAGGCCATTAGGACTGAGATGATTTGAAACTTTTCAGCCAGAGAGTTGTGAATGTGTGGAATTCTCTGCCACAGAAGGCAATGGAGGCCAATTCACTGGATATATTCAAGAGAGAGTTAGATTTAGCTCTTGGGGGCTAGTGGAATCAAGGGATATGGGGAGAAAGCAGGAATGGGGTGCAGATTTTGGATGATCAGCCATGATCATATTGAATGGCGGTGCTGGCTCGAAGGGCCAAATGGCCTACTCCTGCACCTATTGTCTATGTCTCTATGTTGCTATGTTTCTACGAGGATAAATAACATAAAAGGAATCTTTCGCTTATGCTTAGGAAGGAATTGCAGTTGCTGGTTTACACGGAAGATAGGCACAAAATGCCGGAGTAACTCAGTGGGACAGGCAGCATCTCTGGAGAGAAGGAATGGGTGATGTTTTGGGTCGAGACCCTTCTTCAGACTAGCCGAGGGAAAAGGAAATGAGAGGTATAAACGGTGATGTAGAAAGATATAGAACTAATGAATGAAAGATATATGCACAAAAAGTAACAATGATAAAGGGAACAGGCTATTGTTAGCTGTTAGCTAGGTCACTCTCTCTACACCATCTCTTGTTTCCCTCTCCCCTGACTCCAGTCCGAAGAAGGGACTCAACCCAAAACATCACCCATTCCTTCTATCCAGAGATGCTGCCTGTCCCACTGAGTTACTCCAGCATTTTGTGTCTATCTTTGGTTTAAATCAGCATTTGCAGTTCCTTCCTAAGCTTAAGCGAGAGATTCCTGTTATGTTATTTATCCTCCTTTAGCATCAGCCTTGCTGTCTCCCATCCGCCAACACATTCACTGGAACAAATGCCAATTTTCCATTTATTTCCTCCTCATTGTGCACCCACACATCACTACTGCTCAGTGAATGTAGTCACGACTTGCTGAAACCACATGGAAAATGTACAGTAATTATAAAGCCTTTGGCTCAGGTCTACTTTTATCCACACCACGACTGCTGTAACTTGTCAGTATACCAGAAGTCTGTCGTGCTAAACTTGGGGACATAATGAAACATTGCAATTAAAAATCTTTAGGAAAGAGGAGCGGAGAAAAATAGAGAGTGCACTCCAATAAAAAAAAACCTTCATCATTACTTAAATAAAACCCACTGGGCAAAAGAAAAAAAGATCATTTTAATTTGGCAAGGCACCCTGCCTTTGCTAAGTAAATCTTTTGTGAGTGGGAGGTGAATTTACAGCAATAAGCATTGCCTAAAATAGAAAGAGGCCAGGGTGAATGACTTCTAGCAGGAATGGACACAAGTATGAATTGTAATCCACAGATGTCATAATAAACACTAGAGCAATTAAGTGGGATTTAGAATGTAAAGTGGCATAATCACTGGGATAATATACCTTGTTTATCCACAGAAATCAGTGGAAGTCTAAAGCTTGCATTCATTAGACACAAATGAGTAACACTAATTGAACTCTCTCCATCAACCTCAGTTGCAACTGATTGTTGCTCCATTCTCCAGCTAATCCCCTATTACAAGGAGGATTAATCTGAATCATCTGCTCCAAAGCTAGATCACATTGGCAGCAATTAAAACAGGAAAGATCCTTTCCGAACTCCCTCGCATCCAACCACGCACATTGTTCAGGGTGGAAGGAGAATAAATAAGAGATTAGAATTGCTCACAAAGTCAAGGTACCATAGATGCTCAAATCTGGACCAAAACAAAATAGACCACTGGAAGAACTCAGTGGGTCAAACAGCATCTGTGGAGGCAAAAAGTGTAAGGTGATGCTTTTGGGTCGAGACCCTTCATCACGAAAAACAGGAAAGACTGTTAGCATAAAGCACTGTGGTACAGCTGCTGCCTCATAGTGCCAGAAACCCGGGTTTGATCCTGAAACCCGGGTGACCACTTGGGTTTTCTCCGGGTGCTCTGGTTTCCACCCACATCCCAAAGATGTACGGATTTGTAGGTTAAATGGCTTCTGCAAATGTTTCTCTTGTGCGCAGGCAGAGGATGGGAAAGTGGGATAACACTGAACTAGTGTGAGATAGATACAAAAAGCTGGAGTAACACAGCGGGACGGGCAGCATCTTTGGATAGAAGGAATGGGTGACGTTTCGGGTCGAGACCCTTCTTCAGACCGAAACGCAACCCATTTCTTCTCTCCAGAGATGCTGCCTGTCCCGCCGAGTTACTCCAGCGTTTTGTGCCTATCTTTGCTTTAAACCAGCATCTGCAGTTCCTTCCTACAGCAGAACAAGTGTGAAGGGATGATCGATGGTTGGCACGGACATGGTGGGCCGCAGACCGTGTTTCCATGCTGTATCTCTACATTAAAACTAAAATGAGGGTGTGTCCGACATTGGTAGGTAAGAGGTGCAAACAGATGGGGAGGAGACATTGAGTTAGAGGAGGCAGGTGGGGACTGGAATGGTGCAGGTGGGCAAAGGGAAGGAAAACTGGACGGGTGAGGCAAGAGGGCACCAGAGGTGTCATTTGTCTGAAATCTTATCTTCCCCTTGGCTAGGTTTCAATCCAATGGTATGAACACTGCTTATTCCTAGTAGCTTATTCACAGGTAGCTTATCCCCCCCCCCCCATTCCCTCCCCCCCACCTTACCCTCCCCAACCCTCCCCAACCCCCCCCCCCCACCCCCCCGCCACCCCCGAGTGTTCTGTTCTCTGCCTTGCCTGGGAGAGTTAGTTTCCCCCTTTATTCATTTCTGCCATGAACTCACCCCCCCTCCCCACCCACTCTCCAACCCCCCCCCCCCTGCCTCCCCACCAACCTACTTCCACCAACTAATCATCCCCTCCTCACTTAGTGCCGAACAGCCAGCTGCCAGCATCCCCATCTCATTCCATCTGTCCTTCATCCTCATCCTAGCTGTCTCTATCCATCACTCACTTATTGACCTCCCTTCTTACTGTAATGTACTGACAATATTCCATGTTCTCTCTCCCAATGTACAGTCTCGACCCGAAACATTGACTTCCACACCCTTTGCCTCCGCAGATGCTGCATGGCCTGATGTGTTTTGTTATATAATCCCCCGAGTCGCTTTCAAATGTTGGCACTGAACAAGCAGTAAAGTTTTCCGCAGTAAATACAAAAAGTTCCCATCTCTTTAAACGTTCCGCATTAATAAATTGTGCATTAATTATCTGAATCACACCATCCCGGATTAACGGGTGATTAACCAGGGAACGTAGCCTGGTCAGGCTGTGATGCTGGGCTAAATTATACAATTTTGCAGGAAGAACGAGGAAATATAATGAACAGTTTTAAAATGGACAAGATTCAAGAACGGATAGATTAAGAACATATGTGCACAAATCGTTTGAAGATGGCAGGATACTTTGAGAAAATGATCTTTTTTTTAAAAATCCCGCAGGATTTATATACAGAGCTACAGGATTCAAAACCAAGGGGCTTCACTGAACTGTTAATAAACACAAGTTCAACCACAGCTCGAGTAGTACATCCAATACTGGCCACAGGAAGGATGTAAAGGCCCTTGAAAACCCCTAGACATTTCCTCCCATGCTTCCCTGAACAAAATAGCAACAACAGAAAAATATAGCGTATGCACAAAGCAAGAAGTTGTTTGTTTTAATGTTTCAGGGACTCTTTCCAATAAAAACATCTCCAGGCTGTCAGTTGTGTCACAGATACATTAAGAATGAACAAACCAGACACTCTTGAGAATGAAGCCAATTTTTGTAACTGTTCTCTAAAGAAGTTACATAGACTTTGCAAGCCAGAAAAAAAACAGCCCGTTCAGCCCAACTGTTTTATGTTAGTTTTCAAGAAGGAACAGCAGATGCTGGAAAATCGAAGGTAAACAAAATTGCTGGAGAAACTCAGCGGTTGCGGCAGCATCTATGGGGCGAAGGAAATAGGCAACGTTTCGGGCCGAAACCCTTCTTCAGTCAGTGTTTATGTCAGTGTTTAGGATGAGTGGGGGAAAAAGAAAGCACTGGAATTCTGCATTAGGCTGACACAATAATGCTGAATTATTCCGTGCTTCTCTGAAAACTGTTTACCGGCCGTCCAAGCTTGGCATAGCTTCTCTGAAGCTGGTAGATCAACAGATACAAGTGTTGTATACAAGTGGCTGAACAGGCTGCTCAACAAGCCACCTCCCAGCTGAACAAAGGAGACGCAAGAAACCGCAGGCGCGGAACTCAAAGCCGCGAGTGGAACTCAATCGGCCACGCAACATCTGTGGAGGGTCCTGACCCACAGCTTTGCCCGCCCAGTCCCTCCACAGATGCACCCTGGCCTACAGCCTTTCTCCAGCACTTGTGTTCCACTCCAGTTAAACAACGTGTCCTTGTTCGACTTCCCAAGGAACCTGTCGAAGACCACACCCACCTTCCTTCAGTACAGGTTGGGAAAGCCTCCACGACCTGAACACGTACAACGTTTCCCCAAGGGTGGACCAGACCACACTGTACAAACCCACAGGCCCAAAGGCTGTGGGGAGATGCGTCTCACCACCTTGAGAACAATTTGGATGGACGCAGAAATTCCCCAAGACTCCAAGGATGACAATATTGTATCGCTGGATAAAAATAAAGGCAGCAAAGCTGATTATGAAACTGTAGAGGAAATGTCCTCCTTAAATATCAGGGTAAAAATTGCAAATCTATCTGCCAGCAGCATCGCCTGGTTTGGGACCAGGTCAGGGCACTGTAAACATGATGCATGCCCTAAGCAAGTCGAGAAAAATAGTTTAGAGCAGCCTTTATGAAATTCAATGATGCATAGAGATGAAACATCTCCATAATTGTCAATGATGGAGCAAGCAGAAGAATATATACATCCACTTTGCTTCCTCTCAAGCTGCAAGCATATCCCTTCATTCATTTCATCCACGTTTATTAGTTCAGTGGACTATGTATGAGTGTAAATACAACTGTATGCACCATATGCTTTGACTTTGATATTTTGTTGCACCAGATATCAGTAAAAAATGGTGTGATATTAGGTGTAGTAGATGCTAGTTTAAACCGAAGATAGACACAAAAAGCTGGAGTAACTCAGCGGGACAGGCAGCATCTCTGGAGAGAAGGAGTGGGCGACGACGTTTCGGGTCGAGACTCTTCTTCAGACTTGAGATATAAACTCTGCCTGGTCTGAGCGATGGCACTTTCCTCAACACCAAGTAAATGGACAGACACTCCACTGTCGACAAGAATAGCTTGTGAAAGTACTGAAGAAATTCTCTGAGTTGGAAAGGTAGATTGGACTGCCAGTACATTGCCATGATTGATTATGGTGTAGCTCATAGTGTAAGATCAAACTCTGAATGGAGTGTTTGGAATTGTTTCTTGTGAGGAACGTCATTGCACATCACATCATTGTACACATATCAAGGACGAGTCGCACTCTAGCCACTCCCTCTTCTCCTCTCTCCCATCAGGCAAAAGATATAGGTATGAAAACGCACACCTCCAGATTCAGGAACAGGTTCTTCCCAGCTGTTATCAGGCAACTGAATCATCCTACCACAACCAGAGAGCAGTGCCGAACTACCATCTACCTCTTTGGCGACCCTCGGACTATCATTGATCGGACTTTGCTGGCTTTACCTTGCACTTATTCCCTTATCATGTAGATATCTATATACTGTAAATGGATCGATTGTAATCATGTATTGTCCTTCCGCTGACTGGATAGCACGCAACAGAAGATTTTCACCGAACCTCGGTACACGTGACAATAAACTAAACTGAATTAAACCAATCTAAATTGCTGCAGCCCCAGAGAGGACAGAGCAAATGAACTTGGCAATGTGTGAGGACAGTAAGGTTCCTGGTGGAAGAATCAGAGAAAGCAGACACCCATTGGCTTGAGAAACTACCACTGAGGGGTTATATGAGGCCATAGTGCAGACAGTGAAATACATTTGCAGTCAAGCATCATCAGGAGCTGCTGAGGGAATTTGAGCAATGTGGGTTAATATGATGGGCGTTTGCCAGACTGCCAGTGAGAGATTCTCAAACAGCTTTCTTCAGGACATCTTTTTAAGCTAAAAGTCAGAAAAGAGCACCAGAGTGTTCTTCATCAAGATTAGGTCACTTGAACCCTTCAAGTGGGTTTGGAAAGGCTAGCGGGTCATGACAGAGCTGAAGCAGGAAGGTTTGGGATCATGTACGTGGAATAGTCTGGGCTCTTGCCATGTGTGTTCAGAATGGCCAATCAAACTGGTGTCTCAGCTGCAATTGGATCAGGTGCCTCGCATAAAGATGAGAGAAGCTAGTAAAGAAAGTCCTCATGGATTCCCAAATGATATCTTAGTAGTGACTACTTTGCATTTACATTCCTTTTGTTTTGATTGCCCCAGAGGTAGAAGCACCTTCCCTATGTCTAGCAAACTATTTCAACAATGTGCCATCCTCTGCCTGAAACACAGACAATAGAAGCAGGAGTAGGCTCATTGATCATTCAACTTACTGGGTATTCAATATAATTATGATCCAATAATTTTAATTCAGTCCTGTGTCCCAGCTTTCTCTCTATCTTCTCTGAACCCTTTGTGCCTCTACCTAACTCATTCTTGAATATATTTAATGATTCAGAGGTCCAGAGGACATAGGTTCAAGGTGAAGGGGAAAAGATGTTCACACAAAGGGTGGTGGGTGTATGGAACAAGGTGCCAGAGGAGGTAGTTGAGGCAGGGACCATCCCACTGTTTAAGAAACAGTTAGACAGGTATATGGATAGGACAAGTTTGGACGGATATGGACCAAGCGCAGGCAGGTGGGACTAGTGAAGCTGGGACATGTCGGCCGGTGTGGGAAAGTTGGGCCGAATGGCCTGTTTCCATGTTGTATCACTCTATGACTCTATTTGGTTTCAACAGCTTTCAGTGGCAGAGAATCCCAAATGTTTCCATAACTCTGGGTGAAGGTATTTCTCCTCATCTCAAACCTATATGACCTGCCCCATAGATTTAACCTGTTACCCCGTTATTGGACTCCCCTACCACCAGGAACCTCTTTCTAGTAACTAATCTGTGCTTTTTAATTTACATTTTCAAGGTTTCTAAAAGATTCTCCATCATTCTTCTAAAAGCTGGCAAACCTAGCCATTTTCAACCCAATCCCTCTTTATATATGTGGAGGAAGGAACTGCAAATGCTGGTTTAAACCGGAGATAGATACAAAATGCTGGAGTAACTCAGCGGGACAGGCAGCATCTTGGGAGAGAAGGAATGGGTGATGTTTCAGGTCGAGACCCTTCTTCAGACTCATTTGTCATATAACCCTCTTTATATGTTAGTCCAGCCATCCCAGGAATAAGTTTGGAGGATTCTTTGCTGAATTCGCTCCATAGCAACAGACTATAGACAATAGACAATAGACAATAGACAAAGGTGCAGTAGTAGGCCATTCGGCCCTTCAAGCCAGCCAGTTGAAGGAAATTCTACAATTTCCTTTAACCCATTCAATGTGAGCAAGGGCACTCTTCATCAGACTAGGAAAGCAAACTAGCACACAAAATGCTTTAGAAAGGCTGATGTACCAGTTACCTTCTTGACTGCCTGCTCACCCTGCACTTTCAGCAACTGGTGCCCATAACTCATTACACCATCCCATTTCCCAATCTTTTGCCATCCAGATCATTATAGGCCTTCCTGTATTTGCCACCATACTTCCTCACACTCCATTATTAAATAGTGGGGTTACATTAGCTACTCACTAATCCACTGGAATTGTTCCAGAGTCATTTTGCAAAATGATCAAAAATGCATCTATTAGTTATGGAGTCAAGAGGATCAACAGTTAAAAACGTTTAATTGTCGTTTGTACCAGGAACGAAACAATGACATTTTTATTTGCAGCAGCATAACAGTTCTGTAAACATGGTGCCCATAGATTACACAAAAAAATGCAATAAATTAATAAAAATCAATATTAATGCAAGACAAATGCTATATGTCCCTAGTGCAACTTAGACAGTTCATAGTTTGTAGTTTGTAGTTCAATTGGTGTTTGTCGTGTTCAAGAGCCTGATGGTTGTTGGGAAGAAGCTGTGCCCGCTCCCTCCGGAACTCCCTGGTCAATTCGTCCCTTCCCTCCCGCACCACCCCCTCCCTGGGCACTTTCCCTTGCAACCGCAAGAGATGCTACACTTGTCGCTTTACCTCCCCACTCAACTCCATTCTAGGACCCAAGCAGTCGTTCCAGGTGCGACAGAGGTTCACCTGCATCTCCTCCAACCTCATCTATTGCATCCGTTGCTCTAGATGTCAGCTGATCTACATCGGTGAGACCAAGCATAGGATTGGCGATCACTTCGCCCAACACCTCCGCTCGGTCCGCATTAATCAACCTGATCTCCCTGTGGCTCAGCACTTCAACTCCCCCTTCCATTCCAAATCCGACCTTTCTGTCCTGGACCTCCTCCATGGCCAGAGTGAGCACCACCGGAAATTGGAGGAGCAGCACCTCATATTCTGCTTGGGCAGTCTGCACCTTAGCGGCATAAACATTGAATTCTCCAATTTCCGTTAGCCCTTGCTGTCTCCTCCCCTTTCTCAGCTCTCCCTCAGCCCTCGGGCTCAGGCTCCTCCTCTTCCTTTTTCCTTTCTTCTTTCTTTCTATTGACCAAGATGGTCAATAGGCGGAAAAACCGTAGTAGGTCACGGGTAATTTTTAGCGCCATCTTAGGAACCGGCTTTGCGATTACTGTCATGCTCTAGTATGTCCTGCTCATACTGTCCTGCAAGTACAGGGTAAGCAGTGCCACGTTTGTCATGCCAGCGCCGCACATTAACGTTATTATATTAAGGCACATTAATGGTGGGCCCCATTATAATCATTTTTGTTTATACACAAGTTTGCAGCCATGATTAAGCGATTCGAGTCAGCTTGCACCAGCGTTCCTAGCTCCGTGTACTTTCTGCGTTATCTCCAAGGAAGTGATTTCTCCAAAGTTTGGATCATGTAATTAATTTAATTCATTGTGCAAACTTTTTTGAATGGGATTGCAGTGAAAAATGCACGTACTCTAGGAGCAAAAATGTGGAGGGTGGTTTGCTGCTGCAGAACCTTTTGTTCTACTCCACCGTCATTTGCATCCCCTATCACTGCAGCTCTCCATGTCTTCTCTCTAGTGTAGTTGAGCTACCTATGTGATCACAAACATAGCTGCTCTCCTCTCCTCTATCACCCCAAAATATTTGGAAACATATAACTGTGAGAATTGATGGATTGAATTGATTAAAAGATGCAACGTGGAAACAGGCCCCTCAGCCCAACAAATCTGCATCAACTATAGATCATATTTTCACGCAGGTTCTACATTATCCAAATTTCACACCCACCCCTTCACACCAGAAGCAATTTCCAGAGGCCTAATAACCTACAAACCTGCATGTCTTTGGGATGTTGGAGGTAACTAGAGCCCCCGGTTGAAGAAGGGCCTAAAGAAGGGTCACAACCCGAAACGTCACCCATTCTTTCTCTTCAGAGATGCTGCCTGTCCCGCTGAGTTACTCCAGCTTTTTGTGTCTGTGGAATTCTCTGCCTCAGAGGGCGGTGGAGACACGTTCTCTGGATGCTTTCAAGAGAGAGCTAGATAGGGCTCTTAAAAATAGCAGAGTCAGGGGATATGGGGAGAAAGCAGGAATGGGGTACTGATTGGGGATGATCAGCCATGATCACATTGAATGGCGGTGCTGGCTCGAAGGGCCAAATGGCCTACTCCTGCACCTATTGTTTATTGTCTATTGTCTATTGTGTCTGCCCCCGGATGAAACCCATGTAAACACTGGGAGGACATACAAACTCCACACAGACAGCACCCAAGGTCAGTATCGAACATGGGTCTCTGGCACTATGAAGCTGCTGCTCTGCTTCTGTACCACTGTGCCATCCAGAGGAAGGGATGACCACAGGACTCCTGTTTTCCTGCACTACCTGCCTAAATGTACGTCACCTGCTGGTGAATACCCATTCATTTCCGCCCTCTGTAAACATTTCTTCTGATGTGACAACCTCAAAAAACTGTGCTGTCCTCAATCCTCAGCATCAAGGAAGCTCCACGGTGAATCAACTCACAATAGAATACAGGCAGATAATGCTGGCACTGGCCCTGCTTTCACCTCTAGAACAGCTTGTAACGTGGCAGAGCTCACCTTCAATAAATTACTTTTAAATTAGGCTTTTGCATTACTCCCTTTAATTTAGAGATATCTTTAGATATGTAAAAAATGAAAAGATTAGTGAAGACAAATGTAGGTCCTTTACAGTCCGAGGCAGGTGAATTTATAATGGGAAACAGGAAATGGCAAAACAATTAAACGAGTTCTTTGGTTCTGTCTTCACTAAGGAAGACACAAACAATCTCCCAGAAATATTAAGGGACCGAGGATCTAGTGGGAGGGAGGAACTGAAGGGAATTCACATTAGTCAGGAAATGGTGTTAGGTAAACTGTAGGGACTGAAGGCAGATAAATCCCCAGGGCCTGATGGACTGCATCCTAGAGTACTCAAGGAGGTGGCCCTAGAAATCGTGAATGCATTGGTGATCATTATCCAATGTTCTATAGACTCTGGATCACTTCCTGTGGATTGGAGGGTAGCCAATGTAACTCCACTTTTTAAGAAAGGATGGAGGGAGAAAATGGGATATTATAGACCAGTTAGCGTTAAGGGCCTGTCCCACGAGCATGCGACTCCATGCGGCAAGCGCGACATAACGTGGTCGCTTGAACCGTACGGCCTCGCGGGGCCGGTCCCACTTCGATCGCCGGAGCCGTATGGAGTTGTGCGGAGCTGGTCCCGACATCGCGCGGGGCTCCGAAAAACTGACACTGTTCAAAAATTCCACGCGGCAACGGCCTGTCAGCCCGCAGCCGCCTCAACACCGTACGCACCGCCTCGACGGGTGTACGCAGCGTCTAGACGCCGTACGCATTGTCTTGACGCCGTACGTCACGCACGAACTTCACTGGAATACAATGACGGACTTTGCTCGAACTTCACGTCACTCACTCGACCTCCGCGCGGCCCCCGCTTCCGGTTTGGTCGCGCTTGCCGCATGCAGGTCGCATGCTGGTGAGACCGGCCCTGTACGGGGATCACTCGACCTCCGTGCGCCCCCCGCTTCCGGGTTGGTCGCGCTTGCCGCATGCAGGTCGCATGCTGGTGAGACCGGCCCTGTACGGGGATCACTCGACCTCCGCGCGGCCCCCACTTCCGGGTTGGTCGCGCTTGCCGCATGCAGGTCGCATGCTTGTGGGACAGGCCCTTAACATCGGTAGTTGGGAAGATGCTTGAGTCGATTATTAAAGATGTTATAGCAGCGCATTTAAAAAGCAGTGTCACAATTGGTCAAAGTCGGCATGGATTTATGAAGGGGAAATCATTCTTAACTAATCTTCTGGAATTTTTTGAGGATGTAACAAGTAGAATGGATAAGGGAGAGCCAGTGGATCTAGTGTATCTGGACTTTCAAAAAGCCTTTGACAAGGTCCCACACAAAAGATTAGTGTGCAAAATTAGAGCGCATGATATTGGGGTTAGGGTATTGACATGGATAGAGAACTGGTTGGCAGACAGGAAGCAAAGAATAGGAATTAACGTGTCCTTTTCAGAATGACAGGCAGTGACTAGTGAGGTGTTGCAAGGCTCGTTGCCGGGACCCCAGTTATTTACAATATATATTAACGATTTAGGCGAGGGAATTAAATGTGACATCCCCAAGTTTGGGGATGACACAAAGCTGGGTGGCAGTGTGAGCTGCAATGAGGATGCTATGAGGCTGCAGGGTGACTTGGATAGGTTGGGTGAGTGGGCAGAAGCATGGCAGATGCAGTATAATGTGGATAAATGTGAGGTTATCCACTTTGGTGGTAAGAAGAGGAAGGCAGATTATTATCTGAATGGTGTCAGATTAGAAAATGGGGAGGTGCAAAGAGACCTGGGTGTGCTTGTACATCAGTCACTGAAAGTAAGCATGCAGGTACAGCAGGCAATGAAGAAAGCTAATGGCATGTTGGTCTTCATTACGAGAGGATTTGAGTTTAGGAACAAGGAGGTCCTACTGCAGTTGAACAGGGCACTAGTGAGACCACACCTGGAGTATTGTGTGCAATTTTGGTCTCCTAATTTGAGGGAGGACATTATTGCTATTGAGGAAGTGCAGCGTAGGTTCACCAGGTTAATTCCTGGGATGGCGGGACTGACATATGGTGAAAGAATGGATCGATTGGACTTGTATTCACTGGAATTTAGAAGGATGAGAGGATATCCTATAGAAACATATAACATTCTTAGAGGGTTGGACAGGCTTAGATGCAGGAAAGATGTTCCCGATATTGGGGGAGACCAGAACCAGGGATCACAGTTTAAGAATAAGTGGTGGAGGGAAAATAAAATTCACCCAGAGAGTTGTGAATGTGTGGAATTCTCTGCCACAGAAGGCAGTGGAGGCCAATTCACTGGATGTTTTCAAGAGAGAGTTATTTTTAGCTCTTGGGGCTAAAGGAATCAAGAATATGGAGGAAATGCAGGAACGGGATACTGATTTTAGATGGCGGTGCTGGCTCGAAGGGTCGAATGGCCTATGAATAATAATATCTCTAACTTCAACTAACCCTTGCATCCCCTCTCACACTGTCTCTCCTCCACCCTAGTCGTTGTACTAGTTTCACTGTCATCCTGTTGAGTTTCAGTGTACTGCTTATTATCACCTACCCCACAGCCAACAATGGAGCATTGTGGGCTCCACCTTTCCTTGTTCATCGTTGCTTTTTTCGCATATCTTTCATTAATTTGTTCTATTTACCGCCTATATCTCTTGCTTCACTCTCCCCCTGACTCTCAGTCTGAAGAAGGGTCTCCACTCGAAACGTTACCTATTCCTTTCCACCAGAGATGCTGCCTGACCTGCTGAGTTACTCCAGCTTTTTGTATCTGTCTATCTTCAGTGAACGCAAGTTTGATATGACTTTTCAAGAAATCCTGAAACGTTACATTGTTTCCTGCATTTATCCACAAAAGCAAACATGTACAAGTCTGAAACTATGTCATGGCCATACTTTGATCAATAGTAAAGAAAATGAACAACTGGATGTAATCCAACCAATATTCCTCTTTAAAGCACGAATACCATTTCACAATGAGCCCATGCATTGAGAATTGCTGGATTGTTATGGTTTGGTTACATGATCATGTAGGTTACACAAAGGCTGAGTATTCGAACACAAGGGGTAGTTTCTACATTTTAAAATAACTCCAGACCATCATCTCCAGAGCGTGACGCACTCTTTATGAATTCCCAGGGTTCCTTATTTTTTCTTCCTATACTTTCCAAACTTTTTTAATTCAATTGCAAATTGTGAGTGTCATGGGGAAAGATGACATTAGTTTCCCACCCCTACTAGCCTATAAGGAGATAATTGCCGAACTGAAGCAGTCCTTCTGTTGGAAGTATGCCTACAGGCGGCTGGTAAGAGAGGTTCATGACTCAGACCTGATGAGGGAGCAGAATATATTTCCAAGATAGACACAAAATGCTGGAGTAACTCAGCGGGGCAGGCAGCATCTCTGGAGAGAAGGAATGGGTGACGTTTCGGGTCGAGACCCTTCTTCAGACTGATAATATATTTCCAAGCCAGGATGTGACTTGGAGGGGAGCCGACATGCAGTGGTGTTCTCAATGATGCTTCTTGTGATAGAGGTCATGGGTTTGGGAAATACAGATGGAGCAGCCTCAGGGAGTGACAACAACACTGCTGGCATGTGAGAGAGAGAGTGAATGAATAGAAATGGTAAGATTAAACGAGAACTTACCAGTTTGAAGTTTGATCGTTATTTTATGAGGAGTAACGTTGAGGGAATACGTGAAGAACCCCGCCAGGACGCATGCGTGTCATTCTTCAAAGCAGCGGTGTGAAATCACAGATAACTGTAATGACTAAACATAGTAAGATTAGAGAAGAGATACCAGTTGAGTATATGATCAAGGGTGGGAGCGGAGGGCACGTATTCCCTCAACGTTACTCCTCATAAAATAACGATCAAACTTCAAACTGGTAAGTTCTCGTTTAATCTTACTATTTTACTTCGGAGTCACGTGAGTGACTACGTGAAGATTTTAAAGCTCTGTGATTTCATGCCGTGGAAACGAGTCCATGCATCACATCTGCCTTGATTATGGGGAGAATAGAGTTAACATCATTAGACATCAATACGATATTGAAACCCAACGATAAATATATTAACACCAATTATTGCCCCTATTTATGGGGTAAATTATATTACAGAACTTAAATTTGTTTCTGCAAATGTGCCAGGTTCAATGACTGGTTTGTTATAAAGTCGTTGGAAAGTTACCTCCATTGACCATCCTGCTGTCTTGAGGATTTGGTCCATAGGAACGTCCAACTTCATAGCTGCCAATGTAGCTGCAGCCCTGGTGGAGTGAGATTTAAAAATGCTAGTGCCTACTCCAGCCTTTATTAGGACCTTTTTTAGCCATCTAGAGATGGTCTGGACTGTCACTGTTTTGAGTGGCTGTTTGTAGCTGATTAAAGTGACATTTCTTTCCCTCTGATGATCTTAGTATACTCCATATATAATAGTAGGTGTGTTACAATACAGAGACGACCATCTGTCGGGTAGGCCCTGAATTCTGTTTTTTAGGCCTGCTGACCCCTGTCTGTTCTGTTTGATTATTTCATTGATGTAAAAAGTTAAATTTCCAGATGAAATAATCATGTTGTCCAGCCTTAGTTTCTGTAGTGACTGGACCCTTTGTGCCGTGACCAGGACCATCAGCATGAGTGTTTTCATAGTCAGTTTCTGTAGGGACAGAGCTGTAGCTGGAGACCAGTTTCTTAACATGGTCAGTACAATGCTCACATCCCATATTTGGGAGTACCTGGTTCTTGGGGGATTAATATTAAAATGCCCCTCATGAGTTTGGTTACCAGGGTGTGTCCCAACAGAATGCCGCTCTGTTCCTTGCCACAGGTATGTTGACAGAGCACTTCTGGCGCAGTTGATGGCACTATGACTGAGCCTCTCATCGTAATGGAGGCTTGCCAGGAATTGGAGAACAGACGGGATGTTCATAGATCTGTGGGTGATGTTTATTGTTGTGACAGTACTTCCCATTTCTTGATGACACCAAGTACTATTTTTTGGTGGACTGTCTGTGGGCCGCTGAAATAATATTCACTGTTCGGTCCGTCAGTCCCAGGTGTAGTAGAGGTGCTTTCAACTCTATAAATTAATAGGTTTATATAATTATGACATGGGTAACTCCCCTTGTTGTGGGAAGAACCAGTAAATTAGGTCTATGATGGATGGTGATGCATGATTCTAAAACCATGTCGTGTATCACCGGTTGAGTAGGCCAATCGGGTACTATCAAAATACCAGACGCGGAGTCTACTGTATATTCCTAAATACCCAACTGATGAGGCAGAAGGAGGGAATGCATAAATAAATAATCTCCCAATGCAGCGAAAATGCATCTGTAGCCACTGCCCCAGGTTCTGGTTCCCATGAACATAATTCGATAACTGGTGAGAGCATGGATGTGAATAGGTCGATATCTGGTGTTCCATACTGTGCTGTAATTCCAGCAATACATTTTATTATAAATTTTTTTTTTTATCCAACATCCATTCAGTGTTTGCATAGAATTAGCGTGACCTGTTGTCTGCCACTAAATTCAGTTTACCTGCTAAGTAGGTAGCTGATATCCAAAAATCTCTCTGGATACACTATTGCCAAATTGTGTTGGCCAGATAGTCACATGATGTCGATATGTTTCCACCCATATGGTTGATATATGCTACCACTGTGGTGTTGTCAATTTGTAGTCTAACATGCTGGTGATATAACCCAGAACAATATCACTTAAAGCCATGGAATGCACTCAACATTCCCAGGTAGTTTATGCCCAGTGTTTGTAATAATGATGCCTCCTGTGCATTCCATCTCCCCCACAGCTGGAGATGGAATTGGTAGCATCCCATCCAAGTGCACTGGCATCAGTATGTAGTTCCATAGACGGGTAGCTGATAATGTTTGGATCGGAACAATGCCTAATGTTATGTTTCCACCATTTTAGTTCCATTGTGGCCTCTGTTGGTAGCTTCATTGGTCTGTCAGAATGACCCCCATAATTTTTGAGTGCACGAATGTTTGCCGTCTGTAGTTTTTGATAATGTAAAGGTCCGATTTGTGTGGCTGGAAATGCAGCCACTATAATGCCAATTATTCTTGCTACCAGTCTGATGGATGGTTTTGTTTTGCTGCAAGCCTCCATTAAGGCTGTAACCTTTTCTTTCGGCAAAGTCACTGACATGTGAACTGTGTTAAGGGTGAACCGCAGATGATCCATTGTGTTAAATAACATCTGTGGGCACCTCTAATGGGTACTGTATAGTAAGCATCTTTTAATACGTTGCTTGCCATGTAGTAACCTAGGAATCAATTGCTTAGCAGTAACAAAGGTTCCCATCTAGTAATGAATATATTGTACGAAAGTATTCAAATTAGTCAAATCTATGATGATGTGGCAACCACCATCTAGTTTATGATAAAGATTTTGGACACGAATTCCTGTGATTCGTGTTGGATATCCTCCATTACTCCTTTTTTATATGGGCACTGTAGTTCAGCATGCGCTATTGATTTTTTCTTTGCCTGTAAGCATGAACATTCGGTTCGGTACATGCTGAACTGGAGGATTATGTTTTGTATAAATTCTATGGTAGAACCCTATACTTCTGAAAATATAAGTGTCGGTAGTTAATTTATTCCATGCATCCAGATAGAATTGTAATCTCCCACCAACCTCGTAAGGAACCAGACCCACCTACCTCCATGGTTACTATTGGTAGGTTTGTTACTTTTTCGGCATCCTCCGTGGACGTTGAGGTGCCGGTGTCTGGATCTGTAGTTGGGTCGGTGTTGAGGGTTAGCGCATTCCCCAGGAAGTAGTTTTTAGACGTTGCTTTAATGAGCCCCAGGGTTTTACCCTCTTTGTCAAGTTCTTTTACCTGTTTAGATAAGTTGCCTCCAAATAGTAATATTGGTGGTATGGAGGTTCCAGGTTTGCATAGGCCTGCAAATTAGGGTCTAAAGCCGGTTGGATGGCACTTCTTCTAATGCTGTTTACTCGTATTGGTAGTTGCAAAATAAAGCCAGTGCATGCTGGTGATCTTGTGTCATGTCTTTTTTGTTTATTGTGCGGGCGAAACCCGTAATTCCCGCTGTTAGGACTTTCAGAACTTTCTGTTGTTTCAAGTCCCTGGCTCTGCCATGTTTTCAAATACACTGGTTGACACTGGGAACATTCAGTGTTTTGCAGTTCCCTGATGGTAAGTGTCTTCCAATAGGTTTTCTTGCACCCCATGTGCACTAGGGGTATGTTCTGCACCCCTCTTCAGGTTCAGCCCAGAATTGACCCCCTATACTCCCCTCTGATGAGGGAGAAACACTGTGCAGCCCTACAAGACGTACTGCTGTAGGACTTACTAGCTGCCCCCTGTGACTAGTCTCCATCTCCCAGAGCCTGCCACTTACCTGCTCCAACAGCCGCTCCAGCTGGCTCCGATGCTCTCGGGCACTGGCCACTCGCTGCTGCTTCAGTTCTTGCAGCCGCTCCAACCGGCTCCAATGCTCATGGTCACTGGCCGTCGTGGCTGCTCCTGAAGCCGCTACTCCTGAAGCCGCTCCTGCTTCAGTTCCTGCAGCTGCTCCAACCGGCTCCAATGCTCATGGGCACTGGCCGTCGCGGCTGCTCCTGAAGGCGCTCCTGCTCCAGCTCCTGCAGTCAGCCCAGGATTGACCCTCCGTGCTCCCCTCTGATGAGGGAGAAACACTGTGCAGCCCCACAAGAGGTACTGCTGTGGGGCTTACTAACTGCCCACTGTGGCTACCCTCCATCTCCCGGAGCCTGCCACTTTGGAGTATTTCCTCCAGCAGCCGCTCCAACCGGCTCCAATGCTCACGGGCACTGGCCGTCGCGGCTGCTTGAAGCTGTTCCTCCTGCAGCCGCTCCAACCGGCTCCAATGCTCACGGGCACTGGCCGTCGCGGCTGCTCCTGAAGGCGCTCCTGCTCCAGCTCCTGCAGTCAGCCCAGGATTGACCCTCCGTGCTCCCCTCTGATGAGGGAGAAACACTGTGCAGCCCCACAAGAGGTACTGCTGTGGGGCTTACTAACTGCCCACTGTGGCTACCCTCCATCTCCCGGAGCCTGCCACTTTGGAGTATTTCCTCCAGCAGCCGCTCCAACCGGCTCCAATGCTCACGGGCACTGGCCGTCGCGGCTGCTTGAAGCTGTTCCTCCTGCAGCCGCTCCAACCGGCTCCAATGCTCACGGACACTGGCCGTCGCGGCTGCTCCTGAAGTCGCTCCTGCTCCAGTTCCTGCAGCCGCTCCAACCGGCCCCAATGCGCACGGGCACTGGCCGTCGCGGCTGATCCTGAAGCCACTCCAACCGGCCCCAATGCTCACGGGCACTGGCCGCTCGCGGCTATTCAGAGTCGGACTCATCGGAGTCAACGACTCTGTTGGTTTCTTGCTTCGCTCTACCGCCCGGCCGTGGCCGGTGCGGGAGCGAAGTCGGGCACAGCTGTTTCCATTACGGGAGATTGGCGTGCCGTTGGCTGCTGCTGCTGGCTGCATGAAACTCCGCGGTTCTCCCCCGCCAGCTTTCCCGCAGCCTTCGTGGAACTGGTCCATGTCTCCACCTGTAAGGTAAGTGGAAGGAACGCAGAGTCTCCTTACCTGCTGTTCCCGACTTTCAAATTTTGCCGCTAAGGGGAACATCGTTCCCCCTGCTGTGACTCGTTGCAATGCGTGTAGCGATATGACACGCATGCGTCCTGGCGGGGTTCTTCACGTAGTTGAGTCATATTGTATTCACGTATTGGGTCATATGTCAGTAGCAATGTTTTAAATGCATGTGTTCAATGAAGGAATCTTTTCTCCCCAATTGCCTTTGATCATACCACAGTATTACTCTGAGGAACTACGCTGATCTACAAGTTGAATAACAAAGAATGCAATAACAAAACCACTGGCATTCTGATCCATTCCCTCCACAGATGCTGCCTGACCCTTCAGTTACTCCAACACTTTGTTTTATTGCTCAAGATGACAGCATCTGTAACTGGATCCTCGACTTCCTCATCAATGATGAGTCAGTGTATATGAGGGAGATCGAGTGCCTGACTCACTTGGCTTCTGTAAATAGCCCCTAATGTGTAAAATGTAGGATGTAGGATAACATAACAAGTGTGTGGGTGATCAATGGTCGGCATGGACAAAGTAGGCCGAAGGGCCTGTTTCCACACTGTATCTCTAAACGAAACTAAACCTATGATTTTTAAATAGTTTGTTTACAATTTGCTGATATAGATTTTTAGCTGTGGAGAAAGGTTGGTAGTTATGGTAGACATTGTTTATTTTTAATTATAAAGTTTAAGGAAATTGGTCATTGACATATACGTTATCTATTAATCAACCTATGATAAGAGGAAGCGTTCCTTTCCATCGGCCTGTAAAGATCGGATGCTGAGTTGTCAACAAATCAACCACATCCGCCCTGAACCCAGTGATTACATTCTGGGCGTTTTAACTTCAATCACAGTGAAGAAGTGCTGGCATGCAGAGAGGAGATGTCATTGTACGATGCTTTGAATAAACAGCCTGAGTTCAATTCGAATTCCTAGAGTACCAATGTAAATGTTTCTGATTTTGGGCTTGTACACTCTGGCGTTTAGAAGGATGAGAAGGGATCTTATTGAAACATATAAGATTTTTAAGGGTTTGGACACGCTAGAGGCAGGAAACGTGTTCCCGATGTTGGGGGAGTTCAGAACCAAGGGCCACAGTTTAAGAATGAGTAAGCCATTTAGAACGGAAACGAGGAAACACTTTTTCTCAAAGAGAGTGGTGAGTCTGTGGAATTCTCTGCCTCAGAGGGCGGTGGAGGTGGGTTCTCTGGATGCTTTCAAGAGAGAGCTAGATATGGGCTATTAAAAATAGCGGAGTCAGGGGATATGGGGAGAAGGCAGGAACGGGGTACAGATTGGGGATGATCGGCCATGATCACATTGAATGGCGGTGCTGGCTCGAAGGGCTGCATGGCCTACTCCTGCACCTATTGTCTATTGTCTATTGTTTTCTACCAGGTATGAAATAATGTCTGGAGACATTTTTGATTTTTGATTTTTTTTTAAATCTCATCTCTAATATGTAATGGGAATTAAATGTAAAAGAAGCTAGCATCACCAGCAAGACTTTTCTTTCATTTAGCACAAAAAGCTGGAGTAACTCAGCTGGACAGGCAGCATCTCTGGAGAGAAGGAATGGGAGACGTTTCGCGTCGAGACCCTTCTTAAGACGTCTAGACCCAAAACGCCACCCATTCCTTTTCTCCAGAGATGCTGCCTGTCCCGCTGAGTTACTCCAGCTTTTTGTGTCTATTTTCAGTTTAAACCAGCATCTGCAGTTCCTTCCTACACACTTGAGCTTAGTTTAGTTTTGTTTATTATTGTCACATGTTCCATGGTTCAGTGAAAAATCTTTTTTGTTGCGTGTTATCCAGTCAACGCAAAGATCATACAGGATTAAAATTAAAGATAGATACAAAATGCTGGAGTAACTCAGCGGGACAGGCAGAGAGAAGGAATGGGTGATGTTTAGGGTCAAGACCCTTCTTCAGACTAGATTCAGGGGAAAGGGAAAGGAGAGATATAGACGGTGATGTGGAGAGATATAGAACAAATAAATGTCAAGCTGTTCTTAGTGTACTTGCACAGTCTACAGAATAAAGGGTACAAGATAAAGTCTGAAAATAGTTCAAAGTTTTCCAATAAAGTAAATGGGGGGAATGGATCGCACTCTAGCTGGTGAGAGGAAGGTTCAGTTACCTGATAACAGCTGGCAAGTAACTGTCCTTGAATCTGGATGTATGCGTTTTCAAACTGTTGTACCTCTTGCCTGATGGGATAGGGGAGAAGAAGGAGTAACTGGGGCGTGACTGGTCCTTGATTATGTTAGTGGCCTTGCCAACGCAGCGTGAGAATATGGGGGAATAGACACAAAAGATCCTCTCATAAGATCATAAGACATAAGTGATAGGAGTAGAATTAGGCCATTCAGCCCATCATGTCTACTCCATCATTCAATTATGACTGATCTATCTCTCCGTCCTAACCCCAATCTCCTGCCTTCTCCTCATAACCTCGGACACCCATACTAATTTCTCCTTATACATGTTTAAAATTCATGATGCCAAATCCAGATTCCAAAGCACTGTTTTATTTTTTTTACCGATCAGGAGGAGCAGTGATTGCCACGCGAATATATGTATGGAAGGACCAAAATAAACATGGAGACACATGTGGGATTCATCACCTCCCTCCACTGTTACAGTTCACAAAAAATAATTGCAGGCAAAATCAACAAGAACTTTGCTTTTTTTCAGGACAATTGTCTTATGGTTGTCCCTTTGTGAAAATGTAGCGCTCGGTAACATACCGGTTAGGATATAGGCACTGATATTCAAGTCAATCACCACAAGAGAAGTCACCACAGGAAAGACATTAATGGGTCGGGTGGAGTTGGGAGGAGGAGAAACTTTCAGAATGTATCCCATACTCATCAACAGATAGAATTTCAAAACATACCCTTCAATCAGCAATGATAGATGTTGCACTGTGCTCAGGTTTACTACAGTCTCAAAGTACATCCGGTCTATCTGGAGTAAGGCCCAGTGCAAATTGGAGGAACAGCACCTCATATTTTGCTTGGGCAGCTTACACCCCGGCGGTATGGATATTGACTTCTCTAACTTCAACTAGCCCTTGCTTTCCTTCTCTCTTCATCCCCTCCCCCTTCCCAGTACTCCCACCAGTCTTACTGTCTCCAACTACATTGTCTGAAGAAGGGTTTCGGCCCGAAACGTCGCCTATTTCCTTCGCTCCATAGATGCTGCTGCACCCGCTGAGTTTCCCCAGCAATTTTGTGTACCTACATTGTATCTCTGTTTGCTTTGGTGTTATCTTCTCCCTAACGATCTTTCCTTGATCTCCATTCCCTTTGTCCTGTTTTCACACCTTACACTTCCTTATCTATTTTCCTTATCTATGTACACTACGCACACTCCCCTGACATCAGTCTGAAGAGGGGTCTCAACCCGAGACGTCACACACTCCTTCAATCCAGAGATGCTGCCTGTCCCGCTGAGTTACTCCAGCATTTTGTGTCTAGCCTCAAGGTTGAATATGCATAAAGATTGCAAGCATATTCTGCGAGCAGCCTAATTACAGCCTTGTCACGAGCACTGGCACTTTTAAACAAGTCCGCATTCAGTTTAGAAATGCAAACCCTTGGCTTATTTTGGCATGGATGTGGCTGTTGTCGTGAAACCCAGGTGTTCTCCTGTGCCTTTAAGCAAAGGACTGGAGAATTTGCATTGCTGCAGCTTCATATTACAATGAGTCACATCACTGGAGTTCAAACAGAATTCCAGAGCTGTAGGATTTCTGCTTCACATGTTTATCAATTATTCATTCATTCAGTCTTAGTGCTGTGAATGAACACACACACCCTATTCACAGGGTAGGCTCAGCACAGGTGAGGCAAAGGATGGAGCAAGAATGGAAATTATCTGTTTGAATATTTGTTCTCAATATATCTTTCAGCAGTTATCTTTAAGAACATTTAATCACATATGTTTTGTAATGCAAATAAGGAATTTGCAATACGTCATTTAACCACACAAGGTGTAGTTATGAACAAAGGATTATTAAGTGTCATAGTCATGGAGTGATTCCATGTGAAAACAGGCCCTTCGGCCCAACTTGCCCACACCGGCCAACATGTCCCAGGTATACTAGTCCCACCTGCCCACGTTTGGCTCATATCCCTCTTAACCCTGCCCTATCCATGTACCTATCTAACTGTCCTAAACGTTGGGATAATTCCTGCCTCAAACTACCTCCTCGGGCAGCTCGTTCCATACACCCAACACCCTTTGTGTAAAAAAGTTACCTCTAAGATTCCTATTAAATCTTTCCTCCTTCACCTTAATCCTATGTCCTCTAGTCTTCAATTCCCCGACTCCGGGCAAGAAACTCTGTGCATCAACCCGATCTATTCAGGCCTTGTCCCACTCTCCCGAGTTTTCCCCTTGATTTGAACTCGGGGAATGTCGGGGAATGTCGATAGCGAGCCCGTAGGAGTCCGTAGATG
The DNA here is from genome assembly GCF_010909765.2 of Amblyraja radiata. NCBI lineage: Eukaryota > Metazoa > Chordata > Chondrichthyes > Rajiformes > Rajidae > Amblyraja > Amblyraja radiata. Next base: position 44,914,669 of record NC_045973.1, read on the forward strand.
TTTTGTAGCGGCTCATAATGCTAGCCGTTGGAACGCGGGGCATCAGGTAAGTTGGGACTTTTTTCAACATGTTGAAAAATGTTCACGAGTTAAAAAAATAGCCCCGAGTACCTACGAACGGCTATTACCGTAATTCTCCGAGTTCGAATCAAGGGGAAAACTCGGGAGTTTGTGAGTAACTCGGGAAAGTGGGACAGGGCCTTTCCTCTCATGATTTTATACACCTCTATAAGATGATCTCTCATCCTCCTACGCTCAACTTCTCCCTAGAGCTCAAACCCTTGAGGTTTTGAACTTAAGATGTTTTAATAAAGCTGAGATTTTAAGTTAAGTTTGCTCTCCCCTACGGAAGAACAGTATGAATCTTTCTCTCTTGCTTTGTTCCGGTGGCCAAAGGAAAAATCTGTAAAGACTCAGAGAGAAAGAGGGAAAATCAAAAGCCTAGCAGGGAGTGCAACACAACACAACAACGACAACAGAACTCTCCATTTATATCAGCCTTTCATGTAATGAAACCTCCAAAGGTATTTCACAGGAGCGCTATAAAAAAAAATTGCCACTGAGTCACATATAGGAAAATTAAGCCAAACTCCAAAAACTTATTTGTCGAGTTAGTGGACTTCCCCCCAAATCCGTTCTCCTTCATGTGAAGGAAGGAACCGCAGGTGCATGTTTGAACCGAGGATAAGACACAAAATGCTGGAGTAACTCAGCGGGACAGGCAGCATCTCTGGAGAGAAAGAATGGGTGACGTTTCGGGTTGAGATCCTTCTGTAGAAGGATCTCGCATCTGAAATAGGCCCACGACCCGAAACATCACCCATTCCTCCTCTCCAGACATGCTGCCTATCCTGCTGAGTTACTCAATCAGCTCGGTGCTGGCTTGAAGGGTTGAATGGCCTACTCCTGCACCTATTGTCTATTGTCTATTGTCTATTGTCAATCATTTTGTGTCTATCCTGTATCATGTATCTGTACACTGTAAATGGCTCGATTGTAATCACGTACATGCTTTCCCGCTGACTGGTTAGCGCGCAACAAAAGCTTTTCACTGTACCTCGATATATGTGACAATAAACTATAAACGGAAAATGAGCTTCGTCATTTTCTTACGGTGTGATAGAACTTTATTTATCGCAGGAGGGAACTTGATCTTAACATCAAATAAGCAAATGTCAGAAAGAGGAAAGACGGCAGCAGCAGTGACACTAAAGGTTGTGCAGCTATCTAATCTCCGGTGCCATCTGTGTAGAGTTAGCACATTCTCCCCATGACTGTGGGAGTTGCCTCTGGGTGACCCAGTTTCCCCATGTTTCTCAATGACATGCAGGTTGTTTGGGTAACTGCCAAACAGCCGTAGTGCAGGGTGCTAGCAATATAACCGAGGGTGGGGTGGGGAGGGGGGGGGGGCTAGCAGACACAGGTTACCAGGAAGTAAGTGGAGGATTGCGATTGATGGGATTGCTCTGAAAATGGGCAGAACCATTTGGTCAAATGGCCGAATTCTATGTCATAAGAGATGACTAGCAATATGAGATGTAGTCACAGAGAGATTTAGTAAGAAAACCTCAACATTGCAACTGAATTGCTGCTTGTGGTGGACGATAACATTTGTGTCGATCAAGGGCCCATTTTTGGAGAAGCACAAATGTGTCAAAGACTTTAGTTTAATTTAGTTTAGTTTACTTCAGTTTAGTTTAGAGATACAGCGCGGAAACAGGCCCTTCAGCTTAGTTTAGAGTCCACGCTAACCAGTGATCCCCGTACACTAACATTATCCTACACACACTAGGGACAAATTACTATTTTACTGAAGCCAATTAGCCTACAAATCTTTATGTCTTTGGAGTGTGGGGTGTGTATAAATTTTAGTTTAGGTGTTTCTTGCTGTGGCTTGTGTGGGGGGTGCTGGGGGGATGCTGGGGGGTGCTGTGGCTTGTGTGAGGGGTGCTGGGGGGGTGCTGTGGCTTGTGTGGGGGGGTGCGGGGGGGGTGCTGTGGCTTGTGTGAGGGGTGCTGGGGGGGGAAAGGGGGAAAGGGGGAAACTGCTTTTGGTCGCTTCCTCCATGGAACTGGACTTCCTCCATTCCATGGACTTGCAGCAGCGGGCTTCAGCAGCGGGCTTCAGCAGCGGGCTTCAGCAGCGTGGACTTTTGCATCGCGGAGCGGGTCGAATCCTTGCTGGGGGTCGCCAGAGAGGAGTGGGCCTGGTGACTTTGGCATCATGGGGCTGTGGTCTGCGGAGCTTCTAGCCGCGGGCGGGGCGTGGACTTACCATCCGGTGTCTGAGATCCCTCGCCGGGGATCGCCGGAGAAGAGCTCCGACCGCCGGCCTGCGGCCTATAACATCCAGAATCCGCGGTCTCCGGTAGGAAAGTGCCGATTCGGGCACTCCAAGCTGCAAAGTGTGTTTGCCCATCCTGACGTCGGAGGTTTCGTCATCCCCACGAGAGGGCCTGTACAACTGGCCGTCCGTAGCGGCGACTACGGAGGGTTTATGGCCCCGACCACGGATGAACAAAGGAGGAGGACTGACTGAACTTTGTTGCCTTCCACCACAGTGAAGAATGCTGTGGTGGATGTTTGTGTTAAATTCTATTGTGTATTGTGTGTTCTTTTTAAGTGTATCGCTGCTGGCAAATTCATTTCACTGCACCTTCAGGTGCATATGAAGAATAAATTGACTTTGAGACTTTGGCTTTGAACCAGAGCTCCCGGTGAAAATCTATGCAGGTCACAGGGAGAACGTACAAACTCCGTGCAGACAGCACCAGTAGTCAGGATCAAACCCGTGTCTCTGATGCTGTAAGGCAGCAACTATTCCACTGCGCCACTATGCCGCCTCTACATCATAAGAGATTACTAGAAATATGAGATATAGTCACAGAGAGATTTAGTAAGAAAATCTCAACTTTGAAACTGAATAGTTGCTTGTGGTGGACTATTAAATTTGTGGATGATTAAGAGCCCATTTTGGAGAAGCACAGATATTGTAAGCCGGAAATGATTAGAAACTAAGTGGAGTATTGTGTTTCTAAACGTGTTGCGCTGATGCAGGTGAGACCTTCATTGTTCTGCTTCGGTACATATGACAATTGAACACTCTTCGTTAACGACAAGTGCTTGGTCGTCCAACAAATACCCACTTACCTTGGCGTAAAGCTGGACAGGTCGCTTACATTTCGTCAACATCTGGCTGGTCTCCGCGACAAGGTCATGGCATGTAGCGGCCTCATCCAACGCCTGGCAGGAACAAGTTGGGAAGCCAGTCCACAACTCTTCGCACCTCTGCCATAGCTCTTGTGTATGCCCCAGCTGAGTACCGCGCACCCGTATGGAGTAGACGTGGACATACTAGCCTGGTAGTCACGAGCCTGAGCAGCACCTTGCGAACCATCACTGGGTGCCTTCAACCTACTCCAGTCGAGCAGCTCCCTATACGTGCAGGCATTCCGCCTGCAGGGATCTGAATGCAAGCAGTAACTCTGGCACTATCTCGTTGTGCCATGGACCCAGATCACCTCCTCCATCAGGCTATCAGCAGAGAGCAGAGGCCACCCCGACTGAAGTCCCGTCACCCCTTTACTCCACATGAAAAACAACTCCTAGCATCCATCCAGCCAACTGAGACAGAAGCACACTGGATAGCCACCAAGATGTCACAGGAGTGGAAGGCAACCTCATCTCCATTACACAGCTACATCTCTTCACCAGATAAAAGTTGTCCAGGGTCTGACCTCCCCAGAGGAGCATGGGTGAAGCTCAACAGACTTGGTACTGGAGTTGGGCGTTTCAATGCCAGCGTGTGGAGATGGGGGCTCCGCCAGAGCCCAGCCTGTGAATGCGGAGCATAACAACAGACAGCCAACCATGTCATCTCTGGGTGCCCGCTCTACCACCCACCAAATGGAGCTCAGGGCCCGGCAGACATTGACGCAGAGACAACAACCTGCCTGCTCAACACCCGGCTTGAGATCTAACTATTCCTCTGGTTTATTTACGTTTCATTCGCAAGAAGAAGCAGAAGACTCTTGATTCTTGGCTCTTCCTTCTTCCTGTTCATCATACACTTATTACCCAATTTCCCCAAGTGCACAAACAACAGGGCACTTCACCTCACCATCACATCTTTCAACCTCTCCATCATTACAGGATATCACATTACTTCACTGGAGAGAAAAATCTTTCCTTTAATTTTAACATTAGGAAGAACAAGACCATTGCCTTTAAACCCTGACAAACAATTGCTACCTAGCCCCATCCTGGCTTCATCTGACTGCACGCTACCTTGGTGTTGAATTAAACATTGCCTCCACTCCCCCCCTGCCAGCATGTTCCAGGCATCCACCACTCTGTATTAATAACTTGCCCAGCACATCTCCTCTAACTTTAAACATTGCTCCTCTCACCTTAAAGCTAATTTTTGCATTGTCCTAATAAACCTGCTCCAGCCCTTAAATACCGCATAATCTAATCTCTTTCAATTCTGGGCTTCTGACAACTCTGAGCGTTCCATCTTAAACCTCTCTAATCTTTCTCCTTCCTGAAGCCACCCCTCACAACCTATTTCCGTTGTCATATGCCCTATTATTTTGTAACAAGATTATTATCAAATTTAGTTAATACCCCAATGACGTGTCTTGAGATATTACACTGTGATAAATTAAAAGCATGATATCGTTGTTTCAAAAAAGGCAAACGTTCATTTTGTGTGCTCCGTCCTGCTTTGAATATCTTCACTCGATTTCCATCTCTCCCCACCTCTGGCGGTTTACGTTTATGCCCAGAATATTTGCAATTTATTTTGTTTCCTGCTGTTTTAAGATCATGACGGAATAATTCTCCTTATCATTCAGATCACAAGGCTCGTCGTAAATTCCCAATCTCTGCGGAGTTAATTGATCTCAGGTACATGGAAGATTAAAATGCTGCTCTTCATCATAAAACCGTGTGATGGTGTGGGCACAGAAGGGGAGAGTAAAATTAGACATAGCTTGTATCTTCGAGCACTTGCTAGTACCCTTGTGCTAATCATAGTAAACTTTGGATGAGACAGAAGCAGGTTTGGGCTTTGATTCCATCTCCGACTAAATATGCACCAATTCGGTCCAGGTACATGTCGTAGGCCCATTGAATGATGCAGCAACGATAAAGCACCTTGCACCCTCTACAACTCGTTGAAAAAAAGTCTCCCATCAGTTCTCCTCTCCTGCAAATGATTCCTCTTCAAGTATTCAAGGCCGGCGGGCAGTAGAGTTGCTGAGTTACTGCACCAGTGACCCGGGTTTGATCTGACTACGGGTGCTGACTGTACGGAGTTTGTACGTTCTCCATGTGACCTGCGTGGGTTTTTCCAGATGCTCCCGTTTCCTCCCACACTCCAAAGACGTACAGGTTTGGGGGTTAATTGGCTTCACTAAATTGTAAATTGTCCCTAGTGTGAAGAACAGTGGTAATGTACGGGGTGCCAAAGGACCAGTTTCCATGTTGTATCTCTGAAGTTTAACTTCCAAAGAGTAGGATTTACTGATTGACTGATATGATTGACTGAAAGACTAGTCATTTTACTCAGAAAACAGCCAACAACCACAGGCCCAGTGTTAATCCAACACTCAAATGTAATGAAAGATCTCTATTCAACAGAACAAAGTATTCTTTAAATAAAGAGCCTCCATTACTTCCATGAATGCTGAAATAACACACCTCCATAATTAATTTCTCGTTCTTTCAGGTATGAATAATGGCAGGAATTACCAGCAATAGTTCTTCTATGTGGGAATACAGGAAATCGTGAGAAGCTTGCATTGTTGAATTGTTTCTCTTATAAAAGGCTTCAATATTCTTCATCAAATAAATGTCAGTTCAGAAAGCCTATAATTCCCAGTATCACGACTCTGAAAAGCTGCCATATGAGAACACTACACCCCTCTCTCCCCGACATATACCTTGCCTTTACAAAAGCAAGAGATTGCTTCATCTTCTGAAAGGTTGATATGCAAGGCTTCAGTATGGAGGTGAAGTCTGTCAACTTAAAATTGCAAACTATCTCTGCACCATAATACAACAGTTCACTCCTAAAACATTGTCTCCTCAACAGATATTGGTATGTATTTTGTTCAGAACAGTTGAATGGAGTTATTAGCAGGAATCTTGAAGCATTTTTGTGAGGCTTCATTCAGATTCAGATTCAAATTTATTGTCATTGTCAGTGTACAGTACAGAGACAACGAAATGCAGTTAGCATCTCCCTAGAAGAGCGACATAGAATATGAGCAATAAATAAATATTTACGTGCATACAGTCATAGTAGTGCAATTATTTTTTTTCCTGATGGAAGGAGTGTCCGGGGGGGTGGGGTGGTTGTCAATCACCGAGGTACATTGTTGAGTAGTGTAACAGCCGCAGGGAAGAAGCTGTTCCCGGACCTGCTGGTCCGGCAACGGAGAGACCTGTAGCGCCTCCCGGATGGTAGGAGGGTAAACAGTCTATGGTTGGGGTGAGAGCAGTCCTTGACGATGCTGAGCGCCCTTCGCAGACATCGCTTGCTTTGGACAGACTCAATGGAGGGAAGTGAGGAACCAGTGATGCGTTGGGCAATTTTCACCACCCTCTGCAGTGCTTTCCGGTCCGAGACAGAGCAGTTGTCTTATCCTTGTTTTAACAACTTTTGGTTTTCTGCTTTTATATATAACTATAAATTGTGCTAGTAATACATAGGAAGCCATGGTGTGAAGAAACCAGGAACTACCGATGCTGATTTACAAAATAGACAGAACTGGTCAGACAGCATCCCTGGAGAACATGGTTAGGTGATGTTTTGGGTCAGGACCCTTCTTCTGTCCCAAAAGGTTCAGTTTCAGGTCAGGACGCTTCTTCATGTTCTGAAGAGTGGCCCCTACCCAAAATGTTACTTAACCACGAGGGCTGATGCATTGCGTTACTCCAGCACATTGTGTCTTTTTTTGTAAGCCATAGTGAGCCAGGTAGCACTAAAGAAAAAGAAAGCATTGCAAGCCAAACTTGAAAAGCTAACATGATTTCGCTCTCCAAAGAAGCTACCAAACCTCATAAGCATTTCTAACATTTTTTACTTTCATTTCCAATGTCCTGCATTTGTAGTATTTGTATTTTGGGTACTCATTATTCAGTTCAAGAATTATGTACAATGTGCTTTTGAACCCTGTAAGTTTTCACTTAAGCAACAAATTATCTTTGAAGTAAATGTTTTCCTAACTTAACTTGACGTTAGCTGCTAACAGTTAATTCCTTCCTGAATTGTAATAGATTTAAAAGCTGTGTTAGGCATAGCTGCCCTAAAGTAAACTTTAATCTCAGTAGACACTTCTGAATTATTTCTTATACAATGTCAGATTACTGCTATAGATAAGACAATAATGCCTAGGATTATCCATATGAAAGATTAGAGTCATAGAACACAGAAACAGACCCCTCTGCCCAACTTGTCCATGCCAACCAAGATGTCCCATCTAAGCTATTCCAACTTGCCCGCATTTCGTTCATATTCCTCTAAATCTTTCCTATCCATGCTCCTGTTCAAAAGTCTTTTAAATGTTATTATATTTGCCTCAACTATTTTCTTCGGTAGCTTCTTCCATACACACATCACCCTCTGAGTGGAACAAATTGCCCCTCAGATTCCTACTAAATCTTGCCCCTCTCACCTTAAACCGACACCTTCTAGTTCTTGATTCTCCTACTGGGAAAAGGTGCATTCCCTTCTCTATTCCCCTCATAATTTTGTACACCTTTATAATATCACCACACAGCCTCCTTTACTCCTTGGAACAAAGTCCTCGATTACCCAATCTCGCCTACTAGCCCAGGCTCTTGAGTCCTGGCAACATCCTCCTAAATCTTCTCTGCACTTTATCCGGCCTAAGCACAATAATACATGCGCGGCCTCTCCGCCCACAAATATTGTCCCAACTTCAATACTCAATCCCTGACTAATAAAGGCCAACATGCCAAAAGCATTCCTCACCAACCTCTCGACCTGCGACGACACTTTCAGTGAGCGATGTACTTGCACTCCTAAACCAACCTGCCCTCAACACCACTTACCAGGGCACTACCGTTCATTATGAAGACCTTGGCCTGGTTTGACTTCCCAAAATGGAACACCTCACACTTACCTGAATTAAACTCCACGAGCCATTCTTCAGCCCACTTGCCCCACTGATCAAGATCACACTGTAATTCTTAATCACCATCATCGCAGTCTATGGCAGATTGTTCATTGCCTATTCCCTCCTCACGTCCCGTCAATTAACAAAGTCTCTTTTAATCAACCAACACCAAGTTTGGTTGACCTTTCAGCAGCTCACACAAGCATGCTGGAGGTTTCAGTCGTGTTATCATTGTCAATGTTAACATTAAAAAAATATACAGAGCCTTGGGGTGTGGGGTGAAATAAAGTCGGTCGCAAAATGAATGATTATTTTGGGCTACAATTATTAAATATATCATCTTAACTTATGAATGAGAACAACAGGTATTACTGGTTGCAGTCTACAGGGCTATCAGTTACCTTCCATCTTATTTACTGGCTAATGCTGATCCCTTTTGACTGCACTTGTATAGATGAGTCATTCATAAAAAATGTACACATGCAGAATGGGCCAATACTTTTTTTCATTCTACTCTGTCACTGTTTAATTTAGTTTAGTTTAGTGATACAGCACAGAAACAGGCCCTTCGTCCCACAGAGTCCGTGCCGACCAGCGATCCCCGCACACTCACAGTATCTACACACACTCGGAACAATTTACATTTTACATGAAGGTGGATGCCGGAGGTTGCAGGTGGATGCCGGAGGTTGCAGGTGGTTGCCAGAGGTTGCAGGTGGTTGCAAGAGGTTGGAGGTTACCTGCAACCTCCGGCAACCATACTTCAACTAGCATCGCAACCGGCTTTGACTAAAAAATTACCGATTTTTAAAACGGCAACCTATTTTTAGTCGCGGCCGGTTTGGAATTTTTTGAAATAATCGCCGGAACTTAGAAGAAGCGGAAACCACTTTCGACCATTAGGGAGACTGACAAAAACCTCCGGGAACCACATGGAAACCTTGGGTGGGGCGCAAAGTCTCCAGAGGTTTCCGTTCAGGTTTCCATAGTGGGACAGGGGCATAATGGGACAGCCAGAACAGCATGCAATACTCTGAATAAAGCCTGGTCAAACCCATAAAGCTGCATCATGGCTGTGTGACTCTTATAATCAATGCCCCGACCTGTGAAAGCAAGCGTACAAAATGTTTTATCACGTTGCATTCTACTTATTTATAAGTTCTAGGAGAGGGATTAGGCCATTCGGCCCATCAAGTCTACTCTGTCATTCAATCATGGCTTCTATCTTCTGACCCCTGAAACCCCCCCAACATTTATCGGTTGTATACATTGGCAGGCTCGTTCCCAGTCCACTACCCCAGCAATGTTAATGTCATCTGTAAGCTGACTAACAACCAGTCTATGTTTACATCCAAGCCATATCACAAACAGGAGAGGTCCCAACACAGATCCCCACGGATCCAGAGATGCTGCCTGTCCCGTTGAGTTACTCCAGCTTTTTGTGTCTATCTTCGGTTCACACCAGCATCTTGCAGTTCCTTCTTACACAAAATATGTAAAAATATCTGTTGGCTTGGCTTCCACAGCCTTCTGTGGCAATGAATAGTAAGATTAAACGAGAACTTACCAGTTCGAAGTTTGATCGTTATTTTATGAGGAGTACGTTGAGGGAATACGTGAAGAACCCCGCCAGGACGCATGTGTGTCATTCTTCAAAGCAGCGGTGTGAAATCACAGATAACTGTAATGACTGAACATAGTAAGATTAGAGAAGAAGATACCAGTTGAGTATATGATCAAGGGTGGGAGCGGAGGGCACGTATTCCCTCAACGTACTCCTCATAAAATAACGATCAAACTTCGAACTGGTAAGTTCTCGTTTAATCTTACTATTTTACTTCGGAGTCACGTGAGTGACTACGTGAAGATTTCAAAGCTCTGTGAGTTCATGCCGTGGAAACGAGTCCATGCATCACATCTGCGTTAATGACTGTGGGAGAAATTGTGTCAACATAATTTAGACATGAATCCGACATTGAAATCCATGATAAATTTATTAACACCAAATTATAGCCCCTATTTATGGGGTGGAATTATATTACAGAACTTAAAATTGTTTCTGCAAACGTTCCAGGTTTAATTACTGGTTTATGATAAAATAGTTGGAATGTTTTTTCCCTTGACCATCCTGCTGTCTTGAGGATTTGGTCCATTGGTACGTCCAACTGCATAGCTGCCGATGTAGCTGCAGCCCTGGTGGAATGAGATTTTAAAATGTTAGTATCCACCCCAGCCTGTATTAGAACCCGTTTCAGCCATCTTGAGATGGTCTGGACCGTCACTTTTTTGTGTGGTTGCTTGTGGCTGATTAGAAGTGCCATCTCATTGCCTCTGATGATTTTCGTGTTCTCCATATATAACAACAAATGTCTTACTATACAGAGACGATCATCTGTCTGGTAAGACCTAAATTCTATATTGAGGCCTGCTGACCCCTGTCTGTTCTGCTTGACTAATTCAGAAATATGAAACGTTATATTTCCAGATGAAGAAGTCATGTTGTCCAGTCTTAATTTATGTAACGACTGTACCCTTTGTGCCGTGACCAAAGCCATCAGCATGACTGTTTTCAGTGTCAGTCTTTGTAGGGACAGAGCTGTTGCTGGAGACCAATTCCTTAGCATAGTCAGGACAATACTCACATCCCATATTTGAGAGTACCTGGTTCTTGGGGGATTGATATTAAAAATTCCCCTGATAAGTTTTGTTACCAGGGGGTGAGTCCCAACAGAATGACGCTCTGTTCCTTGCCATAGATATGTTGACAGGGCACTTCTGGCGCAGTTGATGGCACTATAACTGAACCCCTCATCATAATGGAGGCCTGCCAGGAATTCCAGAACAGACGGGATGTTCATTGATCTGTAGGTGATGCTGTTTCTGTGACAATACATCTCCCATTTCCTGATATATACCAGATACTGTTTTTTGGTGGACTGTCTGTGGGCCGCCGAAATAATGTTCACTGTTCGGTCCGTCAGTCCCAGCTGTAGTAGAGGTATTTTTAGACTCTACAAATTAATAAGTTCATATAGTTATGACATGGGTGGCTATCCCTTGTTACGGGATGAACCAATAAATCTGGTCTATCGGGATGGTGATACATGGTTCTAATACCATGTCGAATATCACAAGGAACCATGGTTGAGTAGGCCAATCGGGTACTACCAAAATACCAGACGCAGAGTCTTGCTGTATTTTCCTTAATACCCGACTGATGAGGCAGAAAGGAGGGAATGCATAAATAAACAATTTCCCCCAATGCAGCGAAAATGCATCTGTCGCCGCTGCCCCAGGGTCTGGATCCCACAAAACATAGTTTGATAACTGGTGATTAAGTCTGGATGCGAATAGATCGATATCTGGTGTTCCATACCATGCTGTAATATCAGCAAATACTTTTTTATTCAACATCCATTCGGTGTTTTCATTAAATTTGCATGACCTGGTGTCTGCCACTAAATTTAGTTTACCTGGTAGGTAAGTAGCTGATATCCAAATATTTCTCTGGATACACCATTGCCAAATTGTGTTAGCCAGATTGTCACATGATGTCGATTTGTTTCCACCCATGTGATTGATATATGCTACCACGGTGGTATTGTCAATCTGCAATCTAACATGCTGGTGATATAACCCAGAACAATATGACTTTAGGCCATGGAATGCACCCAACATTTCCAGGTAGTTTATGCCCAGTGTTTGTAATAATGACGCCTCCTGTGCATTCCATCTACCTCCACAGCTGGAGAAGGAATTGGTAGCACCCCAACCAAGTGCACTGGCATCAGTTTGTAGCACCATAGAAGGGTTGTTGATAATTATTGGATTGGAACAATGCCGAATGTTATCTTTCCACCATTTTAGTTCCATTATAGCTTCGATTGGTAGCTTCATTGACCAGCATTAATTTTGAGTGCTCGTATTTTTGCCCTCTGTAAATTTTGGTAATGTAAAGGTCCGAATTGTGTGGCTGGAAAAGCAGCCACCATTTTGCCAATTATAAGAACACACAAGAACACGGTTCTACAAAGACCCTTTCAAGTTCATCAAAGACCTCTTCGCAAAGGAAAAAAGTGGAACTTTGAAAACATCAAAACGGGAATTGGAGGAACACCTGGAAAAGGCCCACCAAGACACGAAAAGGCATGAGCAGTTAGTCATCCCACATGACATCCCGCCTATTCAACCACCTGAATTCAACCTGGACACCAGCCCTCCAAGATGGAAAGAGGTAGAGAACACTGTCCGGCGAGCAAGAGCAGCATCAGCTCCGGGGCCAAACGGAGTACCATACAAGCTCTACAAGAACGCACCGGATGTGTTACGCTTTCTATGGAAGCTCATGAGGGTGGTGTGGAAGAAGCAAACAATACCTAAGGCGTGGCGAAGGGCCGGCGGCGTGCTAATACCTAAAGAAAAGGATGCGTCAGACATCAGCCAATTCCGGCCAATATGTCTCCTCAACGTCGAGGGAAAAATCTTTTTCAGCATTGTATCACAAAGGCTGTCCACCTATCTGGTAACAAACAAGTACATTGATACATCTGTACAGAAAGCAGGAATTCCAGGATTTTCGGGCTGCTTGGAGCATACAAGCATGATCTGGCACCAGATCCAAGCAGCTAAGAAGGAGAAAAGAGACCTACATGTGATCTTCCTCGATCTGGCCAATGCATTTGGTTCAGTTCCCCATGAACTCCTTTGGGAATCTTTTGCCTTTTTCCATGTACCAGAGCTCATCACCACACTGGTCAAGAGCTATTTCCAAGACCTGCAGCTGTGCTTCACAACAGCTGACTTCAGTACAACATGGCAGCGCTTGGAAGTAGGCATCATGGCAGGCTGCACAGTCTCACCCTTGGCCTTTACAATGGCCATGGAAGTCATCATCAGGGCCTCAAAATGGGTGGTGGGTGGTGAACGAACCAGGGCTGGGCTCCATCTGCCACCCATCAGGGCATACATGGACGACATGACCACACTAACCACTACTGCAGCATGCACCAAGCGGCTACTTGGAAAGCTGCAGGAGAACATCAAGTGGGCCCGAATGAAGATAAAACCAAGTAAATCTCGAAGCATCTCCATAGTCAAGGGGGTGCTTAGAGACACAAGGTTCTGTATCGGTGACGACCCAATACCAACAGTGTCTGAGCAGCCAGTTAAAAGCCTGGGCAGATGGTACAACGCAAGTCTCAAGGACAAAGAGCAGGTGCAACAACTAAGGCAAGAAATTGTCAATGGCCTGGAGAACATCAATCAGACCCTACTGCCTGGGAAACTGAAGCTCTGGTGCCTACAGTTTGGACTCCTTCCTCGGACAATGTGGCCACTGACCATTTATGAAGCCCCAATAACAACTGTGGAGAAGATGGAGCGAACCATAACTTCATACGCGAAGAAATGGCTCGGGGTCCCACGATGTCTAACTAACATCGGCCTATATGGCAAAGGGGTCCTGGAACTACCTCTCACTAGTCTAACAGAGGAATACAAGTGTTCTAAAGTAAGACTTCAGATGACACTGAGGGACTCTAGAGACAAGACCATCAGTGCTGTTGCGCCGCCCCTAGTAACTGGCCGGAAGTGGACGCCATCTGATGCAGTACAGCAAGCTTCATCAGCCCTGAGGCACAAAGACATCGTGGGGCAAGTCCAGCAGGGAAGAGGAGGCTTTGGCCTTACGACAAGTAAACCAACTTGGCGAAAGGCCACAACATCAGAGCGGAGGACATTGGTGGTCGAGGAGGTGCGGCGACAAGAGGAGGCCGCAAGAAGTGCAAAGGCGGTCTCTCTTGCCAAACAGGGGCAATGGATGCAGTGGGAAGGTGTGGAGCGGAGGAAGATCAGCTGGAAAGAACTATGGGAAATGGAAGCAAGCAAGATCAGCTTCATCATCAGAGCGACTTATGACGTGCTTCCATCACCAAAGAACCTCCATCAGTGGTACGGCGAGGATCCAACCTGTGCCCTCTGCCCAACTCCAGCGACCCTCAAACACATCATGGTAGGCTGCAAGACCAGCCTCACGCAAGGGAGATACACGTGGCGGCATAATCAGGTACTAAAAAGCCTGGCATCAGCCCTTGAGAACAGGCGGTGTGCGACCAACTCCTTGCCTCCGAGAGCAAGCAACCCTCCCCCCCTAAGGGCAACAACCTTTGTCCGAGAAGGACAGAAAACATCTAAACATCCTTCCACCAGATCAGAAGAAGGAAACCTATGCAGGGCCCGTGACTGGAGGATGCTGGCGGACATCGGCCGACAACTAGTTTTTCCACCTGAAATTGCTTCCACCAACCTCAGGCCAGACTTGGTGTTCTGGTCCCCTTCACAGAAGACTGCTTACATAATAGAGCTCACAGTTCCATGGGAGAACTCTGTTGAGGAGGCCTATGAGCGTAAGAAGCTGCGTTACGCAGAGCTTGCAGCAGAGGCAACGCAGCGTGGCTGGAACACCAAAATCTATCCAGTTGAAGTGGGATGCAGAGGATTTGTTGCGTCATCTACCATCAGACTGCTGAAGGAGCTTGGAATCCACGGTCAGGCTCTGCGGAAGACCATAAGATCACTCTCAGAGGCGGCTGAAAGAAGCAGCCGGTGGATTTGGCTCAAGCGGAAAGACCCATGCTGGGCCCCAAGTATTTCAGGGTGAATCTTTGGGACGGTTTGACACGGGACACGCGCTGAGGGCTGATCATCCTGCAGCGGGCCGCCCTTGTGGAGGGTGTATAGTGTTAAAAGGCCGAAACACCCAGTGATGCAAGGGTACACTACTGATGATGTGCCCAACTGTCCTGAAGGTTATCCAGGCCAAGATATACGTATCCACTCCCCCCCCCCCCCCCCCCCACCCCCCCACCGATGTTGAGCGTCTACCACTCTCAACAATCAACGAATGTCGTGAAATGCTCCCCACCTCTTGGCACAAGGGACTTCTTAACATCTTGTCCTGTGTATTTGATTCTGCTACCAATCTGATGGACGGTTTACTGATGTCAATGAGGTTATTGCAAGGCTCTATTAAGTCTATAGCCTTTCCCTTTGGCAAAGTCACCAAATAGTTGTTTTGTGGCTGTTACAGTTTGTTTGGCCAATTCCAAAATTTTGCCCACAATAAGTATGTCATCTAGATATGCCATGACCATGTGTTTTCCTTTCCGCAGAAACGCTAGGGCTGGTTTCAAAATTTTTGTGAACAGCCTGGGGGCTGATGTTAAGCCATTTGGCAGCGCTCTATACTGCCAGTGCTGTCCCATCCAGTTGAATTTTAAGTAACATCCGTGGTCACCTCGTATAGGCACTGAATAGTAAGCATCTTTTAAATCGATGCTAGCAATGAAGTAACCTTTGGAAATCAATTGTTTTGCTGTAACAAAGGTTTCCATTTTGAAATGAATATATTGTACAAATGTATTAAAATTGGTCGAATCTAGGATGATGCGACAACCACCATTTTTTTTGTTTTTGGTAAAGATATTGGACACAAATTCCAGCGGTTCGTGTTGGGATTTTTCAATTACCCATTTTGCGTAAAGCCGCTCCAGTTCAGCATGCACTTCTGATTTTTCTTTACCTGAAAGTACGAGCATTCGGTTCGGTACATGCTGAACTGGAGGGCTATATTTGTGTATAAATTCTATGGTATATCCCTGGATACTGCTTAAAATATAAGTGTCGGTAGTTAACATACTCCATGCATCCAGAAAGAAGTGTAATCTCCCCCCAACCTCCATACTCCCTGCAATTTGTAAGGAACCAGACCCACCTACCTCCATGGTTACCAGTGGCAGGTTTACTTCTTTTTGTAAATCCTTCGTGGAGGTTGAGGCGCCGGTGTCTGGGTTTGTGGTTGGGTTGGTGTTGGAGGTTTGCGTATCTTCCAAAAAGGCCGGTCTGGGCCATGGCCTAAAAAAGACCGATGTTTGGTGTACCGGGCCTTTGAGCTTTCACCAGTTTGTCTTGTTCTACTGGTGGGTGCATAAGGGTGCTGTCTATGGCCGTAGTAGGTTCTTGATGATGTCGCTTTTATGAGCCCCAGGGCTTTTGCCTCCTCATCGAGCTCCTTGACTTGCTTGGATAGGTTACCTCCAAATAATAAAATTGGTGGTTTTGTGTTTCCAGGTTTGCACAGACCTGCGAATTTCGGGTTTAGAGCAGGTCGGATGGCACTCTTCCTGAAGCTGTTTATTTCATATTGTGTGTTGCAAAGTAGTGCCAGTGCATCCTGTTGATCCTGCGATATCTCCTTCTCATCTACTGTGTGGGCGAAAGCTGTTATTCCCGCTGTTAGGAGCTTTAATACCTTTTGGAGTTTGACATCCATGCCTCTAACTCCTGCTCCGACATGTTTCCATATGCAATTATTTACAATGGGAACATTCAGGGATATACAGTTACCCGGTGCCAAGTGCCTTGCCGTGGTGTCCAATACAGCCTGTTCCTGTAACTGCTTAAAGGACATATAATCAATACTGGCAGCTAGTTTTTGTTCCAGGTTTTGGCCAGTCTGGTCTGGCTGTATAAAGTTGGACACCATGTCCAGTAGATTTCCACGTTCCTGCACCCCTTGCACACTTGATTTCTCTTCTGCAAACCCCTCTTCAGGATCAGCCCAGAATTGACCCCCAGTACTCCCCTCTGACGAGGGAGATGCACTGTCAGCCCTACAAGAGGTGCTGCTGTGGGTGTGATATATTGCCCACAGTGACTGGACTCCATCTCCCGGAGCCTGTCACGTTGGAGCATTTGCTCCACAAGCCGCTCCATCCGGCTCCAGCGCTCACGGTCGCTGGCCGCTCGCGGCTGCTCGAAGTCGGACTCATCTGAGTCAACGACTTTGTTGGTTTTTTGTTTTGCCTTACCGCCCGGCCGCGGTGTAGATCTGGCCGGTGCGGGGGCGAAGTCGGGCACAGCTGTTCCCATTACGGGTGATTCATGTGCTGCTGGCCGCTGCTGGCTGCCCGCAACTCCGCGGTCCTCCCACGCCAGCTTTGTCGCAGCCCTCGTTGTTTTCTTGGACTTGTCCATTGACTCCTCACCTGTAAAACAGTATGGGAACAACAAAAAAGACCGCAGAGTATCTCTTACCTGCAGGTTCCGGCTTTTAAACTTGCCGCTGCGGGGGAACATCGTTCCACCCCGCCTGACTGTTTCGCAATGCGTGTAGCGATATGACACGCATGCGTCCTGGCGGGGTTCTTCACGTAGTCACGAAGTAAAATTCCTCAGATTCACCACCCTCTGACTAAAAACATTCCTCCTCATAGTCCTCCTCCTGGTCACAGACTTAATCAGACAAATGTCTAAATGAATACTCCACATATGGAGTACTGTGACCAGTTCTGGCCAGCACATTACAGAAAGAATATGGAGACTTTGAAAAGAGATTCACCAGGATGCTGCTAGTAATGGAGTGTATAAGCTGCAATGAAAGGTGAGAATAGGAGGCAGAGGGATAACATGATAGAAAAATGATGAGATGCATCGATATGGTAGGTAGTCATTTTCCAAAAGAGGAACTGGCACATTTATTACGGACGCACTGCCAAGGGGACATAGAGGCAGATATGAGAACAATATTTAAGAGGGTATAGGCTGGCAAGACTGGTCGACAGATGAGATTAGTTTAAATTGACATCATGGTTACCAATGACATCATGAGCTGAAAGGTCTGAGCTGCACTGTTTCTCAATAGACAATAGAAAATATTATCTATCAGGTACAACAGGCAGTGAAGAAAGCGAATGGCATGTTGGCCTTCATAACAAGAGGAGTTGAGTACAGGAGCAAAGAAGTCCTTCTGCAGCTGTACAGGGCCCTAGTGAGACCACACCTGGAGTATTGAGTGCAGTTTTGGTCTCCAAACTTGAGGAAGGACATTCTTGCTATTCAGGGAGTGCAGCGTAGGTTCACGAGGTTAATTCCTGGGATGGCGGGACTGTCATTTGTTGATAGATTGGAGCAGCTGGGCATGTATACTTTGGAATTTAGAAGGATGAGAGGGAATCTTATTAAAACATACAAAATCATTAAGGGTTTAAACACGCTAGAAGCAGGAAAAATGTTCCCAATGTTGGGGGAGTCCAAAACCACGGGCCATAGTTTAAGAATGAGTGGTAAGCCATTTACTGTAGAATGGAGATGAGAAACTTTCACGCAGAGAGTTGTGAGTGTGCGGAATTCTCTGCCTCAGTGTGCGGTGGAGGCTAGTATGGTGTGGCGGCGCCTATCGGCAGCGGCTCGACTACGTTCCGTCTAGTTTTTGTCTCGTTAATTGTGTGGCTTGACTCTAGTTTTTATTATTTTTCTTTAGCTGTGTATCTGTGGGGGGTGGGGGGGGGGGGGGGAACCGTTAATCTCTTCCCTGTACGGGGACCCGACTTTTTCCCTGTCTGGTCTCCGATGTCGTTGGGCCTAACATCGTGGAGCCGGCTGCAACCCGACTTCGGAGCTTCGGAGGCTTCGGCCGCAGGCCCGGTGGACAGGAACATCGGGAGCTCACAGGTCCCTGGCGGGAGACCGCGTTTCGGAGCTCCCGCAATGGCAACTTCTCCCGCTGTAATCGCGGGGTTTAAAGGACTCAGAGCGGGGCCTAACATCGCCCCGCGCGGCTTAAACAGCCACAGAACTTACCATCGCCCACTGGGAGCTTTAACATCAGGAGCCCCAGTCGCCTCGACGCTGCAGTTGGACTGCTGGACCGCGGGAGAAGAACAAGGGTAGAGATAAGACTTTGCCTTCCATCACAGTGAGGAGGTGTTGGAGATTCACTGTGATGGATGTTTGTGTAAACTGTGTTAAGTGTGGGTCTTGGGTTTTTTTGTAATGTAAGACTGTAGAAAATGCAATTTTGTTCAAACCAAGCTGTTTGAATGACAATAAAAGGCATTCTATTCTATTCATTCTCTGGATGCTTTCAAGAGAGAGTTAAGGGATATGGAGAGAAGGCAGGAACGGGGTGCTGATTGTGGATGATCAGCCATGATCACAGTGAATGGCGGTGCTGGCTCGAAGGGCCAAATGGCCTATTCCTGCACCTATTGTCTATTGTCTATAGTCTATTGTCTATTGACTTTAAACTAGAGAGATACTGCTTGGAAATTAGGCCCTTTCGGCCCACTGAGTCCACGCCGACCAGAGATCACCCCGTACACTAGCACTACCCTACACACTAGGGACAATTTACAATATTACCAAAGACACTTAACCTACAAACCTGTACTCCTTTGGAATGTGGGAGGAAACCGGAGCACCCAGAGAAAACCCACGGACTCACAGGGAGAATGTGCAAACTCCGTACGGACCATAGTCATAGTACGCAACAACTCTACCACTGCGCCACTGTGCCTCCCTGCACTTGACTCCTGAAACGGGCACTCCATTCTGAGCTCGTTCATGGGAAGAGATGAGCAAATGTGCAGAGGAAAAAGATTTAAACATGTGCTCAAATCTCCTTGCAGACATGCAATACCTGACCCTTGAGAATCTCTGGCCTTTTTTTTTTTAAATTTTAAGCAATTCAGATTGATCATCAATGATCAGAATCTTGCTATCCCAGTGGATACTACATGGCCAGATATTTTCATTATTATTTCAAATTTCCAGCATGTGCAACAATTAGCTTTTGTTTTGTTTTTTTAAGTCTTGTATATTTTACTTTAAATGCTATTTGCCTGGATTGTCATCACATGCATGAATCTCCTCCCCCTCAATTTGCATTTACAGCATAACATTATTCCTGTATGTTCGTGCCTTAGAATCCATTACTGAGATGGCCTGGCAGACCTAATGGCTTTAGCATTGATTCTTAAGCTTAGCTGTAATCTTCTAAGAGCAGAAAATGAAAGGAAATAGGGCCTGCACATAACATCTTTAAGGGAATATCCAGTATTATTTACCAGCCATTTGAGAAAAAGGTAGTCGTAAAGGTCATCTCAAACATATAAACATTATTCAACATTTAAATTCATAGTGTTCTCAATCACTGTAATATTTTGCAAACAATATGCTATGTATTGTCCTTCCTTTCTCTCCTGGGGATGCTACCCCCCCCCCCCCCCACACCACTTACTAAATCAGTGTCTGCTCCTTTATGCAGATGAACACTCTTACATGAGCAGAGAAATCTATTGCAGAGAAGTATTGACCCATGCAGGCAGTCATAAGGGGAATAGATAGGGTTAATGCAGAGTACCTTTCACTCTGGGTAGGGGAATCGAGAACCAGAGGACATAGGTTTAAGGGCCTGTCCCACTTAGGCGACTTTTTCGGCAACAGCCGGAAAATAGGCTGTTGCCACATGGTCGCGGGGTGATGCGGGGTGATGCGGGGTGATGCGGGGTGATGCGGGGTGATGCGGGGTGATGCGGGGTGATGCGGGGTGATGCGGGGTGATGCGGGGTGATGCGGGGTGATGCGGGGTGACGCTGGGTGATGTGGGGTGATGCGGGGTGATGCGGGGTGATGCGGGGTGATGCGGGGTGATGCGGGGTGATGCGGGGTGACGCGGGGTGATGCGGGGTGATGCGGGGTGATGCGGGGTGATGCGGGGTGACGCGGGGTTGATGCGGGGTGATGCGGGGTGACGCGGGGTGACGCGGGGTGATGCGGGGTGATGCGGGGTGATGCGGGGTGATGCGGGGTGATGCGGGGTGATGCGGGGTGATGCGGGGTGATGCGGGGTGATGCGGGGTGATGCGGGGTGATGCGGGGTGACGCTGGGTGATGTGGGGTGATGCGGGGTGATGCGGGGTGATGCGGGGTGATGCGGGGTGATGCGGGGTGATGCGGGGTGACGCGGGGTGATGCGGGGTGATGCGGGGTGATGCGGGGTGATGCGGGGTGACGCGGGGTTGATGCGGGGTGATGCGGGGTGACGCGGGGTGACGCGGGGTGATGCGGGGTGATGCGGGGTGATGCGGGGTGATGCGGGGTGATGCGGGGTGATGCGGGGTTGATGCGGGGTGATGCGGGGTGATGCGGGGTGACGCGGGGTTGATGCGGGGTGATGCGGGGTGACGCGGGGTGACGCGGGGTGATGCGGGGTGATGCGGGGTGATGCGGGGTGATGCGGGGTGATGCGGGGTGATGCGGGGTGATGCGGGGTGATGCGGGGTGATGCGGGGTTGATGCGGGGTGATGCGGGGTGATGCGGGGTTGATGCGGGGTGACGCGGGGTTGACGCGGGGTGACGCGGGGTTGATGCGGGGTGATGCGGGGTGATGCGGGGTTGACGCGGGGTGACGCGGGGTTGATGCGGGGTGATGCGGGGTGATGCGGGGTTGATGCGGGGTGATGCGGGGTGATGTGGGGTGATGCGGGGTGATGCGGGGTGATGCGGGGTGATGCGGGGTGATGCGGGGTGATGCGGGGTGATGTGGGGTGACGCGGGGTTGATGCGGGGTGATGCGGGGTGATGCGGGGTGATGCGGGGTGATGCGGGGTGATGCGGGGTGACGCGGGGTGATGCGGGGTGATGCGGGGTGACGCGGGGTGACGCGGGGTGACGCGGGGTGATGCGGGGTGATGCGGGGTGATGCGGGGTGACGCCTGTATTGTCGTGAGTTGTCTCCTCAAGTGTCGTTACTTATTTCTTGTCGCCGCTGGATTTTGAAATGTTCAAAACCTTTCGGTGACAGTGGGCTTGACGTTACCTGTCTTCACCTGTCGTAGGTGCAGTCTTAGGTTGTCGTAGGTTGTCGCCAGGATGACGCCAAGTGACGCTGGCTGTCGCCGGGTCATGACCTCGGTGAATTCCATTGGCGACATCCTACGTCTTTCTACGTCAACCGGCGACAGTTCCGGCGTCAACAGAAGTCTTCAGTTGTCTTCATTTGTCGCCGACAGGGTCGTAGGTGGAGGTAGCTTGTCGTGGGTGGAGGTAGGTTGATTTCGGGTGTCGTAGGTTGTCGCCTGTGTGGTCGAAGGTTGTCGTAGGTGTTGTCGTAGGTGGACGTCCCAAGTCGCGAGGAATTGTGTCGCCGTTTGACTTAGCTTGTCGTAGCTTGACGTCGACTCGGTGGTAGCTTGTCGTGGACATTGTCGTAGGGTGGCTGCAAAAAGCCAGTTTTTCCGGCAGTAAATGTCGCCACGGTCGCCTAGAAATCGCCAAAGTGGGACAGGCCCTTTAAGGTGAGAGGGGACAGATTTAATAGGAGCCTGAGGGGCAACCTTTTTATTCAGAGGATGGCGAGTATTTGTAATGAGCTGACAGAGGAGGTAGACACTCAGATGCTGGTGTACAGAAAAAAACATAAAGGGATTGAGTAACTCCTTGGGTCAGACAGCATCACTGGAGGATATGAAGAACGGTCTTGACCCGAAATGTCTCGTATTCCTTTTCTCCAGGGATGCTGTCTGACCCGCTGAGTTACTCCAGGGGGTTGGGAGATTGCAACCTTCACGTGGTCCACCCTGTTTCAACAAATGCAATCAACCTGGCGTGCACAAACAGAAGATCAAACAGAACACGTTGTCTTACAACTTTAGGCTGTGCACACCATACGCAAGAAGAAGAAGTTACTCGAGCTTTTGGTGACTATCTCTGGAAGACATGGATAGGCGACTTTTCAGGGTGGTATAATTCTTCAGACTGATTGTAATGGGGATGGAGAAAAAGGTGGTACCATAAAAGTATTTAATAGTAACTTGGACATGTGCATGGATAAGAACGTTTTAGAGGCATATATCGGCCGAACGCTGGGAAATGGCACTGGCCTCATTGGGGCATCTTGGTTGCTATGGGTGAGTTGGGCCACAGGGCCTGTTTCAGTGCAGTATGACTCGATGATGCTATGTCACTATATCTTGACAGTGAGTGCTAGTAGCTATTTTACGACTGAGGATATCACTCCTGGGCTTTATACAAATTACAGTCCATTGCCAGCCCTAACACATCTTGGCATTGTTCTGTTTAAGAAGGAACAGCAGATGCTGGAAAATCGAAGGTAGACAAAAGTGCTGGAGAAACTCAGCGGGTGAGGCAGCATCTATGGAGCGAAGGAAAAAAATCAGTCTGAAGAAGGGTTTCGGCCCGAAACGTTGCCTATTTCCTTCGCTCCATAGATGCTGCCTCACCCGCTGAGTTTCTCCAGCACTTGTGTCTACCTTTGGCATTGTTCTCTCCATTTGAGCCAGAGAGAATAGTAATCATGAATGCTTTTAAAACTCATTCTTACCCTTTTCATTGAAAATAAATGACTGATAAATTCTTGGGAATAAGCTGCTCCTGGAAGATCGTCAACACAATGAAAGATGTATTTCGGTCTGCCCAAACTGTGTTGGTCTTTCCAGGCAAAGATCAGCTTGCAACAAATGGTGCCAACTGGCACATTCCCTGCAGCAAGAGGAAGACACTGAGTGATGCACTGAAGCCTGATGCAGCCTGTGATTTGTAGAGAAGAGCAACAGTCTAGGGGCATTGAGTCATACGGCATGATACAAGCTCTTTGGACCAACTCATCCGTGCCAAGCAAGGTGCCTCAAGATATCCTCTTGCCAACTCGATACTAATGGAGCAAGCTCTATGTAACATCCTCTCAAATGCTTCATAGGAGTGTTGTATGAATGACAGATTGCAAAGGAATATACTGAATTGACAATATTATGAATGTAAAGAAAGATATATTACCATTATATTACTGTATAAAGTCTATTTTTGTATCAAAAAAGCAACACAGCTAGTTGTAACAGATTTACTGCTGTCCTGGCTGAATCAACTCAGCACATCGTAGACTGGAGACCTTCATAGACTCTCAGCGTGAAGAAGGGTCTCAACCCAAAATGTTACCCATTCCTTCTATCCAGAGATGCTGCCTGTCCCGCTGAGTTACTCCAGCATTTTGTGTCTATAAACTGGAGAAAGGTTGGCAAAAATAATGCATGGTACATTACCAACACTGAACTGATAAAATAGTTTACAACTCTGACTGCTTTTGAGAAGGTAAATAGGGAGAACTATTGCCACTTGTCTGCGGCAAGAGCTACAGGGTATAAAACTAGAACAATCGCCAAAGGAATGAAGAGAGGGATTTAGAGAATGTTGTAAGCTAGCTTAAAAATAAGTCTTAAAGTGGTGTCTGGGAAGCTTTGTTATCGGATGAGAGAGGAGACATGGCCCTGGTTTCAACACAAATCTGAAAAATGCTCCTTCTCAGACAGTATCACATTCCTTCAGTGTGTACCATGTGCTTTCTAGTCTGAATACATCTAAAACAGACTCAGCAGTTGCATCCATGTGCAGATAACATATCTAAACTTCCATTGCATCGAACCTTTAAACACAAATATATACTATAACATGCAGTTCTTTCCCCCGAATCCCAGGAAGGTTATAATGCTAATGGAGTAAGTACAACAAGGGATTATATATATTGAGGCCAGAATTGAAAACCAGAACTGTCAGAAATGGCTTGAGCTCGAAAGAGAAGAGAAGAGAAGAGAAGAGAAGAGAAGAGAAGAGAAGAGAGGAGAGGAGAGGAGAGGAGAGGAGAGGAGAGGAGAGGAGAGGAGAGGAGAGGAGAGGAGAGGAGAGGAGAGGAGAGGAGAGGAGAGGAGAGGAGAGGAGAGGAGAGGAGAGGAGAGGAGAGGAGAGGAGAGGAGAGGAGAGGAGAGGAGAGGAGAGGAGAGGAGAGGAGAGGAGAGGAGAGGAGAGGAGAGGAGAGGAGAGGAGAGGAGAGGAGAGGAGAGGAGAGGAGAGGAGAGGAGAGGAGAGGAGAGGAGAGAAGAGAAGAAGAGCCTGAGTTGTTTTTAACTTGTGATGGGAATTATTACGGTGGATGTGCAGAAGACATTTCACATGACTTCTGCGTGTAAGAAATTCTAAAGACAGTTCTGAGAGAGGCAGAAACATTCAGCAATTGGGGTGAATATTGAATGCAAAAGATGCTCTTACCCAGAAGCAGAGGAAAAGTGAATGGCTGGAAGAAAAAGGAGGACATTATGGGGGTAAAATAAAGTCTTTGTTTGCCTTCATAGGCAATCGGTAGAGTGGACATAACACTATCCATGGCCTTGATATTGTTCTCAAATTAAGGAAATCACAATTGGATACAATATTCCAAAAGTTGGATAGCCAACATTTAATAGAGGTTTCTATTATCTGTTTATTCTGCAGGCTTTATAAAGCCCAAAATCACATTATGTTCTGCAGTTTTATCATCACTCACCTGTACATGTGCATTTTTATGTAAGTTCACCTTGATTTCTTCAGCTGCATATTTTCTTCTCAAATGTGATCAACTTGGTTTTAGTAAGTGGCAATTTGGTCAATGATCCTCTTGAGTCTTTCAGCCTTGTGTTTCTTCCCAAGATTAAATAGTCTGCAGCTCTTTCTATGCTCATTTTTTAAGTTCTGGTCATTTACTGTCGTACTCGTCTTCAAATGCCTGCTGCTGCCTGTGGCTTAAACATAGGTCAACATCCATTCATCGTTATCGTGAGTTATTGCAATAGAACGTAGAGTGTCCCCTCAAAAATATATTTCCTTACCATCTGCATTCTTGCGGACTGCCATTGCCAACGCTCCAATTTTAAGCAACACTGCCTCACCCCTCTCTTTCCTCTGACCCATCCAGAAGCACTCACATTTCTACCACTATCCTATCCCCCCTTTCCTCTTCCCCCCCCTCCCCCCCATCCCCTACCACTTATATCTTTCCCGTGACTTCACCTTTCACTTCTCTTATCCTACACCCTTCTGTCTCCTTTTCACCTCTAGCCATTGTCCAACCATCTACCAATCAAGCCCACTTCACCCGCATCTAGCTAGCACTTGCCAAACAATGTCCTCCCTCCCACCCATTCGACAGTTTTCTTCCCGCTTTATACGGGAGAAGATACCCCTATCCACAACCAAACCTGTCCATGTCCCGCAGAGATGCAGCCTGACCTGCTGAACACTCCACCATGTTGTGCTTTACATTGTAAACCAGCATCTGCAGTACCTTGTGCCTCTGTCGCCTTTGCCTGCTGTGTGTTAACCGCCTTTGCAAATCAATGCTCTGCGCCAACTTTGCAACAGTTGAAATATTGAGCTCTTCCAAATGCAGAAAGTTGAGCTGAATTGTTGCCCTGACAACAATAATATGCTAACCTACTGTGTGTTTCCAACATTTGCTATTTTTATTTCACAATAGCAGGTTTGCCTAGTTCTGTAGGGACAGTAATGAGCTGTAAGGTTTCCCTGGCAACGATAATAGGTTTCCCCTTTGAGACCACCCCTTGTGGTCGGGACTCAATGAAGAAAGCATTGCCATTACTGCCTCACTCTTCACATATATATCTCCTGCACAGAACACATTTTTCTTACGTTCCCTGAGATTATTTCCACGGCTGCACCAATCTTACATTTCCAAAGCGAACCCCAGTGTATTTAAGAATTCAGCCTAAATATGTTCATTGACAAAGCCAAGTGCTTATCAATATCACAGTGCACAGTCTAGAAATACTCTGAAATTGCAACAGCCCGTCAAATTATTTGATTCAACAATGAAATCATTGATTCTTCCTTTGGGCTTTTGGGTACAGATTCCATATTTTGTAGTTTTCAAAAAATCTCTGAGGAATTTGGCATAAAATGGCTTCATGAAATGCAATAATTATTAATTTGGGGATCGAGGTGTCAGTGAGTTGATTATCATGGCATTAATGCCTGGGCCCATTTGCATGACAAATATAAACCTATTCTTGCACCCAATTGCCTTCATTTAATCTTCATTTATGTGTTACAGTATATTGTTGGTATGGAAGGATGGATCCATGCATTCTACAAGCGTTTCCCACATCAGGGTGGCACGGTGGAGCAGCGGTAGAGTTACTGCCTTACAGCGCCAGAGACCCGTGTTCGATTCTGACTACGGGTGCCTATGTGTACGGAGTTTGTACGTGCGTGGGTTTCCTCCGAGATCTTTGGGGTTTCCTCCAACACTCCAAAGACGTATAGGTTTGCAGGTTAATTGGCCTTGGTATAAGTTTAAAAATGTCCCTAGTGTGTGTAGAATAGTGTTAATGTGCAGGGATCACTGGTTGGTGTGGACTCAGTGGGCTGGAGGGCCTGTTCCCACACGGTATCTCGAAACTAAATGAAACAAAACTAAAACCTTCTCCTTCCAAGCCTCTTCATGGATGAAGTTAATGTTTGGGCTATCACCCTGCCTGGAATTCTGTTTGCAATCACAGCCTGTCATTTGGTAAAATCAAAGTTCACACTTTCCACTTGACACACTTCTCATATGTTCATTTCATCTCACTTTCTGACCCCTCCCCCCCCCCCCCCCCCCCCCCCCTCCATCCCTCTCATTGGTGTAGCATCTGGTTTTGTTGTGTGACCATTCAGAGGAGGACAGAACCCAGTTACAAACTCCAGACCTCAGCGAGGTAGGACTTTATTGCAGGCTGTCCAAGATGGAACTGCAGATGCTGGGAAATCGAAGGTAGGCAAAAATGCTAGAGAAACTCAGCGGGTGCGGCGCATCTATGGAGCGAAGGAAATAGGCAACATATCGGGCAGAAACCCGAAGGGGGACCAGCCCTCCCGTGTGATGCTGGGACCCAACGGGTCCCCCTTAGTCTAGTAGTAGATATGAATGAAAAGATGTGCAAAAAAAGTAATGATGATGAATTATTGATATTAGTCAATTTTATGTGGGGTATGGGGGGGGAGTGGGAAACCATCTTCTCAGTCACTTCCTGGTCTAGGATGTGTCTATTTTCCAAGCCGCATTTTCACCCCGCCCTGGATTGCCGTGGCCTTTCCTGCCGGAGACCAGCCAGAGCTTCAGCAGCAGCGCAGCGCTGAATTCCATCGCGGTGCGGGACGATGCCTTACCGGAATCGCCGTGTTGGAGCTCCGGAGGGCCTGCCAACTTTAACACCGTGAAGCTGTGATTTGCGAGCTTCCAGCTGCGGGCGGCATTGACTTTAACATCGCGGAGGCCTGGGATCTTTCGCCGAGGATCGCCACTGTTGGAACTCCACCCAGCTCAGCCTGTGGACTTGGGAAGCCACGGTCTCCGGTAGGAAGCGGCCGATTCGGAACTCCTGGCCGCTGAGAGTGCTCTTCCGATGCCGGAGCGCCGATCATCCCGGCGAGAGGGCCTGAAACATCGGGCAGCCGTTGAGGAGGCCTCAATAGGTCCCGACCACGGGTGAACAAGAGGAAGAGGACTGAACTTTGTTGCCTTCCCTCACAGTGGGAAACGTTGATTCTGCTGTGGGGGGATGTTCTTGCTAAATTCTATAGTGTTGTGTTTATTTTATTTATGTGGCTGCATGGTAGCTCAAATTTCACAGCACCAATTGGTGCATGCGACAATAAATGTAACTTGAACTTGGGCTTGAACGAAAGATACAGCATGGATAGAGGCCATTCAGCTCACTGTCCACTCCTTCATTGGCCATCCATCAACACTAGTTCTACATTATCCCACTTCCTCATCCCCTGGCCACACATTAGGGATGATTTCCAATTATCCTACAAATCCATACATCTGTGAAATGTGGGCGGAAGCCAGGAGTACCCGGAGGAGACCCACAAGGTCACTGGGACAATGTTCAAACTCCTCACAAACAACACCCGAGGTCAGGATTGAACCCAGGCCTCTGCTACCGTGAGGCAGCAGCTCCAGCAGCTGTGCCACCCTAAATTATATCCAGAGGAAAACTGCAGTTCATCACAAATTATTTATTTTTTTATGATAACAAATGATATGTTTGCTCAGATGCAAGCTGTTGAGAAGTACATGATATAAAGATAATTCATGAACATAATCTGTAATCAACCATGTTCTACAATGACACAAGACCCTATTCAGTCAACAAGATCTCCAGTTTTTGTGGTGGACATTCATTCTGAATTTATATTTGGAAAGTATATTCAGTGATTTAAGAATATGCACTAACTTATTATGTGAAGTTCAATTTCTGCTATTGTTATCATGAGCCAGGACTAGAGGTGTGGAAAAGATTCATAGCTTCCCTGACATGACCACTGGTGACCCTTGGACTATCCTTGATCGGACTTTGCTGGCTTCACCTTGCACTAAATGTTATTCCCTAGACTCTCCCACTAGTGGAAACATCCTCTCCACATCCACTATATGCAAGCCTTTCACTATCCTGTACGTTTCAATGAAGTCCCCCCTCATTCTTCTAAACTTCAGTCAGTATAGGCCCAGTGCCATCAAACGCTCAGCATATGTTAACTTGCTCATTCCTGGGATCTGTAACTTGCCTAAACAGAAGACGAGGTGCTGGCTTTACCTTGCACTAAACGTTATTCCCTGATCATGTATCTATACACTGTGAATGGCTCGATTGTAATCTTTCCACTGACTGGTTAGCACGCAACAAAAGCTTTTCACTGTACCTCGGTACACATGACAATAAACTAAGCTGTAACTGCTATCAATGTTGATTTCTTTGTTCATCTCAAGTAAAATGTAGAAAACATCATTCTCTCTATTGGGCAATTATGTATTTCTTTAAAAATCCCAATTCATGGTAGTTTATTCTTTGGGTGGTTCCACCCATTGGAAAATATGTATGCAGATAGACAACGATCACAGAAGCATTTCTCCTTTCTCCACCCTATTTTGCATCTTAACAAACTGCACCTAGATCTAAAGTCACAGTAACGATCCTTGTAAAACTGCAGACAAAAATAATTCATGACCTTCCAAATCCATTTGTGGTTGGGAATAAGCTTCTTGCTGTTGGAATGGAGATAAGACCTATGGTTCTTTAACGTTATGGTGAATCTCCTCAGTTTGGTTATGGGGAAGACTGTATGGTAGCATTATTGCATTTTGATTCTATCAAACACAGTGAATCAGATAATGAGGAATAACGTGTATCAAATAAGCTTAGTTCAGAATTAGAACACAATGGTTGGCACAGACTTGTTGGGCTGAAGGGTCTGTTCCCATTTTGCATCATCTATAATGTCTTACCAACTGCTATTAGTGTTACAGGGCAGTTATACCTTGCAAATAGGCATGTTTGGGAATGTTGCCATTTTGAAATGATCGGATGGATTTCAATTGTCCTGGTGCTTTGATCGAATTTACAAGATAATACGTGCAGAAAGATGATTTAATCTCCAATCTTTTAACTCAACCTTTCTGAAGACTGCAAACGGCTCCACAACGGGTGTGCAGGAGTTTAATCATAACCTGTTTTAGGCAAATGCAATTAGCCCGTGGGAAACTAGTTGTGAATATTTGCCTCAGGAGAGGAAGAAGAGCAGTTTTCATGTCTGGAATGAACTATGGGAGAGGGGTTAATTGTAATTGACAAGTCAAGTGATTACCAGATGATTGGAATCAGGACGTAAGTTTCATTTGGAAAAAGGAGCACTACGTTAATCAAAAGTATTGCAAGCACTTTTCTCCATTAGCACATTCAAAGTTTAAATGGCAAGAACCAAGTCATGCGTCAGACAGATTTTTCAAAATAGGAAAAACTCTTCTCCCCAAATTCAGTATTATAACCACTTTGAAACCTATTCTCGATATATTACAAAAGTTATTACATAATTTCACGAGATGAAATCAGGCATTAATTTAATTATCAACAACTCAAGAATATGACAGAAAATTATGTATAAATCATTGAAATTAACTGTTTACATATTAAGACTGAAAGTCGGTCTGATTTCCCCCGTCTCAACTACGCAGGCGTCTCACAGATTATCTCGCTCACAGATCCATCTGTTATACAGATTAGCTTAAGGCCCTCACTGCTTCTTAACGCTGCAGGTCTGCCTTAGAATCAAGCAACAATGTTTGCTGCTGATGCTCTGACAGAGCTGGTAGGTCGTATAATCAATTTATCTTTTGTAAAGTACAGAGTATAATTTTACTTAAATTAATCCACCCGATAAAGTTAGACCAAGCCGTATTGTTTGCAATTATCGCAGAATTTCATTTTCAAAGTAACATTGTGTTCCTAAATTACCTGTAATGTAATAGGTCCCTGAACACGAATCAATGCTTAATTTTACCAGTCTTCAGCTTTTGCCCTTTCCAAATCCACTAATCAAATCTACTCAGCCACTGATTCCTAGAAACCAGGCTGGATTTCTTGGATCTTCAGAAGACATTTAGTGCTATTAGCTAAAATACATGATGTGGGTTGCTGTTGAATTTTGTCTTCTCTCCTACGGCAGAGGTTTATTCTCTACTCAATACTATTATATGTTAAATCTAACTTCCAAGCCTTGTTCAGCTGCCTGAGGAATCACTTCAAGAACACTTAAAATGTAATCCTCTTTCGTGATATGTCATTGTAAAACGTAGCAATTAGTTGGAATGACTGGGGGTCAAAGTCAAATCAAAGATGGCAGGAGCGGCCACAGAAGTATTGATGATGAATGACACGCGGGTAGTTCCAGTCAAATCATCTTGGCTTTTGTGTTACAGGAAGAATATTTGCCTGTCAAGTAACATAACAACAAAGTCAGTTTAAGCCACAAGAATGAAATTATGATGATGTTTTTTTTTCAACAGACATAAAATGTTTTTAACACTTAATTTGACAGCTACTTGCTTCAGACTGTCTGCTGTCAACACAATTGGCTTTATGTAAAATCTTGTCTTTACATAGAACAGCTCCAAAACCTGGCTGATCAAACCTCATCAGAATGCCCTGAGCAGCTTTGCTGTCTGATTTTACACTCAAACTACTGCTAAAGATGCTTGCCTTGCTCCTCAACAAACATAGACACAAAATGCTGGAGTAATGCCCCTGTCCCACTTAGGAAACCTGAACGGAAACCTCTGGAGACTTTGCGCCCCACCCAATGTTTCCGTGCGGTTCCCGGAGGTTGCAGGTGGTTGCCGGAGATTGCAGGTAGTGGAAGCAGGTAGGGAGGCTGACAAAAACCTCCGGGAACAGCACGGAAACCTTGGGTGGGGCGCAAAGTCTCCAGAGGTTTCCGGTCAGGTTTCCTAAGTGGGACAGGAGCATAACTCTACAGAACAGGCAGCATCTTTGGAGGGAAGGAATGGGTGACATTTCCAGTCGAGACCCCTTCTTCCGACTGAGAGACAGTGTAGAGAGAGCCTAGAGATATGGAAGGGTAAGGAGTGAAAATGACAGATCAAAGCAGACGATGTACTAGGAAATGTAGAATGGTTAATTGTTGGCTGGGGTAGGCATACAATCAGTAACATTAATCAGGAGGACAGTGAAACTAATCAGAGAACTAGGATGGGGGAGGGATGGAGAGAGAGGGAAAGCAAGGGTTACTTGAAGTTAGAGAAATCAATATTCATACCGCTGGGTTGTAAGCAGTCCAAGCAAAATATGATGTTGAGTCTGGAGGCAGGTTCCGGCCCAAAGTGCCACCTATCCTTTTTCTCCAGAGATGGTGTCTGACCCGCATAGTCACTCCAGCATTTTGTGCCTTTTTGCTGAAGGTGTTTCTGCTTCTATTGAAAGGTTGTCAATTCCTGGGATCGGGGAGTTCACCCTGTTGGCTGAAGATGGAATGAGGAGGTGAAAACTCACATGAGGCGAATTATCCAACATTCAAATAAAACACAAATGCCATGCCAGAGAGACTGGCCGAGGGAAAGATACACACCAGATTGATATGAAAGCTCTTGTTTAAATTGTAGCCTGGTGCACAATTTCAGCTCAATCACTCCTTATCGTTAGACCACATTTTGAATCCTGTGTACAATTTTGAATATTCCTACTTGGAAAGAATGTTAAAAAAGCTTTATAATATTGAGGGGAAAAGGCTGGCAAGATCTGTACTCCAATCGTAACTTTTACCTTTATATTTGAAAGTCAGCTGTTGAAGACCAGCTCCACAAGAGATAACTGAGACTGACATGTCAGTATGGTGTTGGAGAGCCACTGCGCTAAAGATGCTGTTCTTCAAATAACAAGAGAGTCTATCCTCACTCAGATGGATGGGAAACATCCCGTGATAAATGTTTGGAGGTGAACAAGGAAACTTTCCCTTTGTCCCAATCGCCAACATGGAGTTGGACCTCAATGGGTAATGGTGACAATCAGCCATTTACAACACACTAATTCCAGGACCTCTGTAGTCCAGCAGAAAGCTAATCTTACACCTAGGCAGGAAACATCTTTCAATTCTGTTTCTAAAAGCCATATCTGGCAATGAATCTTCTTCTTTCATTGATAAGGGGGCTTTCAGGGCTGCAGTAAGATGTGTGGTGAGTAGTAGGTCATAAGTGATAGGAGAAAAATTAGGCCATTCGGCCCATCACATCTACTCCCTTTCAATCATGGCTGATCTATTTCTCCCTCCTAACCTCATTCTCCTGCCTTCTCCCCATAATCCTTGACACTCGAACCAATCAAGAATCTATCTATCTCTGCCTTAAATATATCCACCGACTTAGCCTCCTTAGCTTTCTGTGGCAAAGATTCACCACCCTCTGACTAAAGAAATTCCTCATCTCCTTCCTGAAAAGGATGTCTTTTAATTCTGAGGCTATGACCTCTAGTCCGAGACTCTCCCACTAGTGAAAACACCATCTCCACATCCACTCTCTGCGAGAAGAGTGGATAGACTCGGCTTGTACTCGCTAGAGTTTAGAAGATTGACGGGGGATCTTATAGAAACGTACAAAATTCTTAAGGGGTTGGACAGGCTAGATGCAGGAAGATTGTTCCCGATGTTCGGGAAGTCCAGAACAAGGGGTCACAGTTTAAGGATAAGGGGGAAATCTTTTAGGACCGAGATGAGGAAAACATTTTTCACACAGAGAGTGGTGAATCTCTGGAATTCTCTGCCACAGAAGGTAGTTGAAGCCAGTTCATTGGCTATATTTAAGAGGGAGTTAGATGTGGTTCTTGTGGCTAAAGGGATCAGGGGGTATGGAGAGCAGGCAGGTACAGGATACTGAGTTGGATGATCAGCCATGATCATATTGAATGGCGGTGCAGGCTCGAAGGGCCGAATGGCCTACTCCTGCACCTATTTTCTATGTTTCTATGTTTCTATGTAAGAGGGATGTGAATCATTCACTGGTCCAAGTGAGCAACCCCTACAAACACGCACGCACGCACGCACACGCATACACTTCTTATTTTAACTCTAGAGAGAAGGAATGTCACGTATTCCTTCTTTTCAGAGATGCTGCTTGTCTCACTGAGTTGTTCCAGCTTTGTGTCTATCTTCGGTTTAAACCAGCATCTGCAGTTCTTATTTATGTTATTATTAGATGGTTTGATGAACTTTAAAAAAAATATTTTTATGTTTGAATCATTTATTTTTTAAGATTACCTATTTCAGTTTATAAATGCCAGAGACACATACAACTATGATATTAACTTTACAGCTTTTACAGTTGGCAGATACCGAGGCAGGGCTTTGCAGCCTGTCAAATGTTTCAAAGGCATTCTGAGGCAGTACTTACCGAGAGTGCAGAGGCATTGCTGTTGTGACAACCAACCTGGAGTCAACAATCAGCATCCAGATCCTGTAAGCAACTGTGCGGCCAAATTTTGGCTCTAAGTCTACCTACAAATTTGCAGCTGATACCGCTGTGGTGGGCCGGGTCCTGAACAATGATAAGATGGAGTACAAGAAGGAGATAGTGGGCAAGAGTCAAGAGTGCTTTATTGTCATATGTCCCAGATATTCTTAATATATACTTACATTATTATTAGGTGGCTTGATACACGCACACGCACACACACACACACACACACACGCACACACACGCACACACACACACACGCACACACACACACACACACACACGCACACACACACACACACACACACACGCACACACACGCACACGCACACATAAAAAACAAACAAACAATAATAGTGCAATAATAACAATAATAGTCAATGTAGTTCAGAGCTTATTTGGAGGCTGTAGTGTTTAACAACTTAATGGCTGCAGGGAAGAAGATGTTCCTGAACCTGGATGTTACAGTTTTCAGGCTCCTGTACCTCTTTTTGATGGCAGGGGTGAATTGAGTGTGTGGTCAGTGTGGTAACATGGTGTCAGGACAACAACCTCTCGTTCAATGTCAGCTCTCTCAGACAAAGGAGCTATTTACTGATATCAGGAAGTGTGGTGGAGTACGTGCCCCAATCGGCATCAATAGTGGCGAAGTGGAAATGGTTGAGAGCTTGATATTCCTTGGTGTTCTGTCATGGATCCAGCAATCTGTCGTGGATAAACCATATCGAAACAACAACAAGGCACACCAATGTCTCTACTTCCTCAGGGGACTGAGGAAATTCGGCATGTCTCCAATGACTCTTGCCAACTTCTACAGGACCACCATAAATGCCCCCACGTTGAGTTGCACAGGTTGGTTTTGGAACAACTCTGCTCAAGACGGCAAGAAATTGCAGACTTGTGGATATAACCCAATCCATCACACAAACCAAACACCCCACTACTGACTCATCTACTCTTTGACCTCTCTAACTTCAGGTAGCCCCGGCATTCCCTCTCTCTCTATCACTCCCCCATCCAAGTCACAATAGCTTCACATTTTCACCTAACAAACTGCCAACAAAGGCCTGATTCCTTTATCAATGTTATTTTTTTGCATACCTTTCATTAATTTATCTTAATCTCTCTACATCATCGGCTACATCTCTCGTTTTCCTTATCCCTAACCAATCTGTCATAGCAAATTACTATAAGCCGGTAATATGCAGACTGCTTCAAGAATATCCAAAAGAGGAACAAAAATACGAGTGAAATGGAATTTCCCACAGGGGCATAATTGGGAGATTAGTGTGGAGGTGTATTCATTTCTACACATTTTCTACAAAAGTCATTATGTTCATGTACTAGACCATAACAATGGGTGCATGCAAGTGGGATCATGCTAGATAATTGGAGATTGAGGTAAACAGTACACTTTCATTATAGACACTAAATGCTGGAGTAACTCAGTGGGACGGGCAGCATCTCTGGAGAGAAGGAATGGGTGACATTTTAGGTCGAGAACCTTCTCTAGATGTCTCAACCCGAAAGGTCACCCATTCCTTCTATCCAGAGATACTGCCTGTCCCGCTGAGTTACTCCAGCATTTTGTGTCTATCTTCGGTGTGAACCAGCATCTGCAGTTGCTTCTGACACACTTACATTGTACCTTTGTATGACAATTCAGTTTTCAATTCACCCACTGTCATCTGCGTGCATTAGTCTTAAATATTGCAGAACATTGGATTGCAGGAGATGTACAGTTTTCAAAGTAAATTCTGGATAGTTCAAGTCAAGTTTATTCGTCACATACACAAATACGAGATGTGCAGTGAAATGAAAAGTGGCAATGCTTGTGGATTGTGCAAAAATACGACAAAACAGAATGGAACAGAATCACATATTCACGTGTTACATATTTGTGGGGGGAAAAAATGAAAAAACAGCAATTTTAA
The DNA here is from genome assembly GCF_010909765.2 of Amblyraja radiata. Taxonomy (NCBI): domain Eukaryota; kingdom Metazoa; phylum Chordata; class Chondrichthyes; order Rajiformes; family Rajidae; genus Amblyraja; species Amblyraja radiata. Next base: position 44,951,214 of record NC_045973.1, read on the forward strand.
AAAGGCACCACACAACAGTAAATTGGTAGAGTAAAGTTAGTCCCTGGTGAGATAGGAGTTTATAGTCCTAATGGCCTCTGGGAAGCATGAATTCATTAAGCATAAATTCGCAGCTTGGTGGTTGTATAGGAAGGAACTGCAGATGCTGGTTTACATCGAAGATGGGCTCAAAATGCTGGAGTAACTCAGCAGGACAGGCAGCATCTTTGAAGAAGGGTCTCGATCCGAAACGTCACCTATCCCTTTTCTCCAGAGATGTTGCCTGTCCTGTTGAGCTGTGTACTGAGTCGCTGGCTCATTGTGTCTAACTAGTGCTTATCCAGGTACTTCTCAAATGCTATGAGACTCTCTGCATCCAGATTCCAACCACCCCAAGACCCTGTCCGGGTTTTTTTTACCACTCACTCACTCGAACCATATGCCCTCTAGTTTGAGAAAAGTCTGCAACGGGGAAAAGTTTTCCATCATCAACCCAATCTATGCCTCCCATGATTTTGTACATCTCGTACGGTTGAGTATGGAATATGGGACATTATGTTTCATCTGTATGAATGAATGAGCTGCTGGGAGAGGTCATTGAGGTAGATACTCTGACAGCATTTAAAACATGCTTGACAGGTACATGATAGGAAAGGTTTAGAGAGATATGGGTCAGCTGCGGGCAAACGGGACTAGCTTAGATGGGGCATCTTGGTCGCATGGGCAAGATGGGCTGAAGAGCTCTATTCTGTGTTGTATGACTATATGACTTTGTGACATAACTCCAATATTAAGGACCTGATCAGTTCAAAATGGCAATAGTTACCAATCATATGGACAGTATTTGAGTGGTGTAACAGCCCTATAACACTAATAGTAGTTGATAAAGCATCGTAGAAGGGCCTGTCTCCATGCTGTAGGGCTCCCTGACTATGGCTCTGAGAACTTCCACAACCTCCCACCATACAAAAGAAAACAAAATCAATCAATGAGGAACATCTAAAAAATTCCAAATTAGCAATAAAATGTCAAAGGTATCGCAAAGGTAATATTCCCCACTGAGCCTAAATTCTGAGGTTTATTGAACATCTAATTTGAACCACTGTACCTGCAGGAAATTCACCGTTGCAGTACATTGGCCTGGTCTGGATCTATTATTTATTAAGAATCAGAAATCAGTGCGTTGGGCGTTAAAGAGGGAGGAACCTCCATTAGAGTGGGATGTGGTGTTTAATATGCCGCCAAGATGCCACAATATTTTGAGGCAGATATTTGTTTTATGCCCAGACTCTTTCTATTTCTAGTTACAAATATACAGGGTATTCTTTGGAGTCCATAACTCAATGGTTACTTACCTAACATTCTTACCATTGATGCACCACAAGTCACTGTCAGAAAACTCCCTGAATTTAGATGATCTTTTTTAAAATCTTTCTTCAGCTATTTTTATTTGTTTTATTAATAGATGCACTCGTGCACTTGTGCAAAAGGAAACTGAAGGCTGCTTGATGCTGATTCCATGGTAACCACTGATCTATCCTTACACAGCCTTCCATGAAATGTTCAGTTGACGGGAATTCTCCTCTAAGTAGGTTAAAGGGACGTTGGACAGCAAATTGAAAATCAAGGATCAGGTCTTCACCAAGTGGATAAAAGTATATAGGGTACATAGTGAGAATATTTTTCCCAGGGCGGAAATGTCAAAGACTGGAAGGCATAGCTTAAAGGTGGGAGGAGCAACATTTAGAGGAGTTGGTAGGAAGGAACTGCAGTTGCTGGTTTACACCGGAGATAGACACAAAATGCAGGAGTAACTCAGCGGAACAAGCAGCATCTCTGGATAGTAGGAATGGGTGACGTTTTGGGTCGAGACCCTTCTTCAGACTGAGAGACAGGGAAGAGAGAGACATGGTGATACGGAAGGGTAAGGTGTGAAAACGAGAAATGAGAGGAGATGTGGTTGAAAGGAAAATATAGAATAGATCATTGTTAGCTCGGGGAAGTTGACAACGAGGCATACAAAGATAAAATGTAATGAGGAGGACAGTCAGACTGCTCAGAGAACCAGGATGGGGAAGGGATGGAGAGAGGGAAAGCAAGGGTTACTTGAAGTTAGAGAAGTCAATATTCGTACTGCTGGGGTGTAAGCTGCCCAAGTGAAATATGAGGTGCTGTTCCTCCAATTAGCGCTGGGCCTCACTCTGACAGTGAAGGAGGCCCAGGACAGAATGGTCAGTGTGGGAATGGGAGGGGGAGATAAAGTGTTTAGCAAGCAGGGAGATCAGGTGGGTCTAGCCGGGCTGAGCGGAGGTGTGTGGGGCAGATTTTCTTACCCAGAGAGTCGTAGGTGCTTTGAAGTCACTGGTGGTGCAGGTAGATACGATGGTGACATTTAAGATGCTTTTAGTTATGCAAGCAGATTTACAGAGAATGGATTAAGTGCAGGCAGAGGTGATTTGTTTAACTTGGCATCATGTTCGGCACAGACATTGTGGGCCGAAGGGCCTGTTCCTGTGCTGTTCTATGTCTATACAGCCAGTGTCAACAATTCCCTTCACAATCATAGCATTAAGAAAAGGGTTTCTCCATGTCCACTGCCAAGTACGGCAGTCCCAGATTTTACCGATGGATTTGCTGTAATTCTAATCATGCTGAGATTTCCCAACATTAAATCTCTTCGACTGCTACATGATCCAATGCCCAAATTATTTGTATACGATTGCAGGGCTTTACTTGAAGCTTATTAAATGAATTGAAGATTTTAGTATTGTAATTAACTTGACAGATTTTTTTTTTTTTTTCAAGTAATAGGTTTTAAAATCATCTGCCACAATTTTCAGCATCTTAACCATTTTTGAACGTCAGGGTCGTTTAGAAACAGTTAGAGGCTTCTCAGGTGTTGGCCAGCTATCTATGATTTCAGGATAGCACTGAGAGTGAGGTCTGCTTTTTTTTATTAGCATTTTTTTCAAAAACTAAAACAAAACAACAAAAAAGAATAATGATACATAGGGATCAGGATTACATTAATAACAAGTATAACTTAAATCTGAGTCCAGTGTCAAAATACACATTGAATATAGACCTCTATGTAAATATAGTTAAATGTTGAAAAGAAAATTTATATATAAAATAAACAAAAAGATAAAAATAAAATCAAAAGAGAAAAAAGGAAAAAACAAAACCTCCCTAAACTAGAAAAAAAAGCAAAACAGAATCTGGGCTGCAAAGAATTTCAACAATTTAAGTCCCTGTTTATCACTGTCATATGCTGAGAGAATGGAGCAGCTGGGCTTGTACACTCTAGAGTTTAGAAGGATGAGAGGGCATCTGATTGAAACATATAAGATTGTTAAGGGCTTGGACACGCTAGAGGCAGGAAACATGTTCCCGATGTTGGGGGAGTCCAGAACCAGGGGCCACAGTTTAAGAATAAGGAGTAAGCCATTTAGAACGGAGACGAGGAAACACTTTTTCTCACAGGGAGTGGTGAGTCTGTGGAATTCTCTGCCTCAGAGGGCGGTGGAGGCAGGTTCTCTGGATGCTTTCAAGAGAGAACTAGATAGGGATCTTAAAAATAGCGGAGTCAGGGGATATGGGGAGAAGGCAGGAACGGGGTACTGATTGGGGATGATCAGCCATGATCACATTGAATGGCAGTGCTGGCTCGAAAGGCCGAATGGCCTCCTCCTGCACCTATTGTCTATTGTCTATTGTCATATGCATGTCTAAAAGTCCCTTACATGGCACTATCATAACAGCCTCCACCACCACCACCCACAGCTGCTTGTTCCAGGCACTCACCACCCACTGTAAAAAGCTTGCCCCGCACTCCTCTTTTAAACTTCTCCCCTCTCACCTTACATCTATGACCTGAAGTATTAGATTGGTTTTTTTATCCGGCGAGAAAGTTTCTGAATGTCAACCCTATCCTTGACTCTCTTCATTTTACATATTTCAATCCGGTCTGCCCACAACTTCCAGCGTTCCACAGAGAGAACAAACCAAGTTTGTTCAACCTTTCCCTGTAGCTAATGCTCCCCTAATCCAAGCATCGTTTATGTAAACCTCCTCTGCAATCATTCCCAAGCCTCCACATGGTTCCTGTGATGGGGTGACCAGAACTGCACACAACACTCCCCCCTTCTCCCCCCCCCCCCCACCCCGCCTTCTCCCCCCTCCCCTTCTCACTCCCCCTTCTCACTCCCCCTTCTTCCCCCCCCTTTCTTCCCCCCCCTTTCCCCTTCCCCCCCCCCTTCCCCCCCAAAGGGAGGTGGAGAGAGAGAGAGGGGGGAAGGAGACAGGGAGACAGTGGGGAGAGAGAGAGGGGGGTGAGAGGAGAGAGAGAAGAGGGAGAGGGGAAAGAGGTAGGGGAGAAAGGGGGGGAGAGTGAGGTGGGAGGGAGGGGGAGAGAGAGGGGTGAGATGGATGAAAGAGGGAAGAGAGAGGGGGTGGAGAGGGTAGGAGAGAATGGGGGAGAGAGAGGTGGAAGAGAGAGAGGGTGAAGGAGAGAAACGGGGAAAGAGAGAGGGATGGGGGGGAGATAGAGACAGAGGAGAAAGAGAGAGGGGAGAGGGGAGAGGGAGCCAGGGGGAGAGTGAGGTGGGAGGGAGATATGGGGGAGAGAGGAGGAGAGAGGAGGAAAGAGAGATGAGAGCGAGAGAGAGGGGGGGAGAGAGAGAGAGGGGAGAGTGTGTGGAGAGGGAGAGAGGGGGAGATAGAGATGGAGGGAGAAAGAGAGAGAGAGGGGGCAGAGAGAGGGGGACGTGAGGGGGAGAGAGAGGGGAGAGAGAGGGGGAGGGAGAGAAGAGGGGGAGAGAGAGAAGAAAGAGAGGGGGGGAAAGAGAGGGGAGAGAGAGGGGAGAGAGAGGGAGAGGGGGGGACGAGAGGAGAGAGGGGACGAGAGAGGTGAGGTGGGACGGAGAGAGGGGGAAGAGAGAGAGAGGGAGAGAGAGATGGGAGAGAGGGGGGAGAGATAAGAGAGAGGAAAGGGGAGAGAGTGAGAGGGGGGAGACGGGAGAGAGAGGGGTGAGAGGAGAAACAGAGAGGGAGAGAGGAGAGAGAGAGGGGAAAGAGAAATGGAGAGGAGAGAGAGAGGGGGGTTGAGAGGAGAGAGAGTGCATCCTGGAGGACAACCAGTGGCTGCTGGAAGTAAGTACCAAGCACTGGGTAGAAACGGTGGAAGGTAGTGGACTTCAAATGGGGGTGGTTGGTGAAAGCATCCTGCTTGCCTGCTAGATTTTCACTTACTGTAACTGCAGCAAAAATATTCCCGATGTTGGGGGCGTTCAGAACCATGGGTCACAGTTTAAGAATAAAGGGGGGGGCAGTTAGGACTGAGATGAGGACAAACTTTCTTCTCACAGAGAGTTGTGAATCTGTGGAATTCTCTGCCACAGAAGGCAGTGCAGGCCAATTCACTGGATGTTTTCAAGAGGGAGTTACATTTAGTTCTTGGGGCTAACGACATCAAGGGATATGGGGAAAAAACAGGAAAGAGGTACTGATTTTAGATGAATAGCCATGATCATATTGAATGGCAGTGCTGGCTCGAAGGGCCGAATGGCCTATTCCTGCACCTATTTTCTATGTTTCTATGCTTGAATATATGGCAATAAAACTCGATCACTTGATTTTGAAGCATTCATGCATGGTGGAGGTATAATGTAGTCATAGAGTGATACAGTGTGAAAACAGGCCCTTCAGCGCAACTTGCCCACACCCGCCAACATGTCCCAGCTACGCTACCTGCTTTTGGTCCATACCTCCAAACCTGTCCTATCCATGTATCAGTCTAACTGTTTCTTAAATGTTGGGATAGTCCCTGCCTCAACTACCTCCTCTGGCAGCTTGTTCCATACACCCATCACCCTTTGTGTGGATAAAGTTACCCCTTAAAAAGTTACCTCTTAAAAATACTTCATTCAAAAAACATTGAAATCATATTTCTACAGTGCACTAAAACATGATTTTAATACATCAAATTTCAAAATGTTCCTGCCCTGGGAGGGGGAACACCCTTCTTCCACACCCTCTCCCCACTCGGTTGCTCCACTCCCTCACCGGGTATCCCCAAGGCCAGTGATCAGTGATCGCAAAGCCTCCCCCCTTTCAAAAATGCTCCAATCCAATTTAAAGCATATATATTGTATTCAAGTGTAAGTTAAAAGACTCGCTACAGTATGCACCATATTGCACAATTCCAATGGGAGGGGGACACACCCTCCCCCTCCCCCCCCCCCCCGGTCGCTTGGTCTCTCGCAATTTCTCACTCCCAACTCTCACCCAATGTTGGCAGCCCTGGCTAATCCCATGTATTGTAATCTTCTGGTTGAGCCCACCGTGGGGGACTTTCTCAAATGCTTTACATGTAGACAGTCCATGTAGACAGTACCCACCACCCCGCACAATCACATTTCTGTGATGGCCACAAGCTCATAGCTCCCAGCACTGATCCAGGCTCGAAATTCATCTGCTTTCTCCACAAACACACTTCAGCCCATTAGCATCACCATGTTCCTTCACCTCTACCTTCCCACCACTCCTTCTTATTTCTGACCTACCACTCTGGTTCTCCCCCACTCCCCCACTCCCCCTTCTCTCCAGTTTAAACCCTCGCAAATGGCACTAGTGAACCCCCTGTAAGGATATTGGTCCCCATCCCATTCAGATACAACCCATTCCTCGTGCCCTCTGGGCCCTCAGCAAGATACGTCCATATATAATATGAAATCGATGTAAAATTTCCAAACATTCAAGACTTTTGCTGAAACCGAAGCTATTTTCTTCCTTGTGTAGGAGGAACTGCAGACGCTGGTTTAAACCGAAGATAGACACCAAATGCTGGAGCAACTCAGCGGGAAAGGGAGCATCTCTGGAGAGAAGGAATGGGGAATGTCGCCCATTCCTTCTCTGCAGAGATGCTGCCTGTCCTGCTGAGTTACTCCAGCATTTTGTGTCTATCCTTAATGTGATACAAGCCATACAAATGAAGACTGTGTAGGAAGGAAGACTGTGTCTAAAGAAGGGTCTCGACCCGAAACATCACCCCTTCCTCCTCTCCGGAGATGCTGCCTGAGTTATTCAAGTATTGTGTGTCTATTGGTCAACGAGGGCTTCCATTGTTTGAATATTTTGGGTGAAGTAACAGAGACTGGAATATTATTTCCCCAAATCCCAGCTCTGAGTCACCAAAGTACTTCATACTTAGTGTCTAGATGCAACAGTTAATGCAACCATTAATCGAGGATAAATCAAATTTAAACAAATTTGTACGTTAAGTGAATTAATGCCTGGCATAAGTTCGCAACGTGACTAATACTGCTGTTAGCAGCCAAGAAAGCATGTACATTAATCATGTTATGAATTATTTTCCCAATTAATCAGAATGCTTTTCTCTTAACGGCATGATGTATAGTTTGAAGATTTTCATTGCTAGACATAGCTCTGTCCGACAAAGTGCCAAAGTTGCTAAGATCACAACAGAAAGAGTAGCAGTTGCCATGGTAACATGAATCACCTCTTATATCATCCCGAAAGCCATTGCTCTCACCCGCTCATCTCGTTGAAGTTTCAATTAATAAGATCTCGTTGTTCATTAAAAAGAAAACCTTACCAATAAAACAATTCCATTTAAAATCCCATGGGACACACAATGGAAGATGAATGCAAACACATTGTTACCTCCATACACAAACTTATGCTTTGAATGCATATTACATTTATTAAAATTTGTGTTATTATTCATGGAGCAATGAGGGTTATGGAGAAATTAAACATAATGCCACCTTAAGGAAGTGCATTTTTCTGTCTGGCTCAGAGGAACCTAATGCCCCTGTCCCACTTAAACCCGTCCCACTAACAATAACTCAATTTGAATAAATCAGTCTGAAGGAGGATCTTGGCCTGAAACGTCCCCCATTCCTTCACTCCAGAGATGCTGCCTGTCCCACTGGAGTTACTCCAGCATTTGTTTCTATCTTTGGTTTAAACCAGCCTCTGCAGTTCCTTCCTACACATTGAATTTCAATTTACATTTTTTTCAATGTGTCAGCCAAGGCTGAGAACTCCACGAGCCAGCATTAATCTAATTCTTGTCATTTCAACAGACACTCATGATTGACTAATTCTTCGTTAGGCCAGACATCAAGATGCCACCATGCTAACATTCTGATGATCGTCTTTCAGAGTAATCTCTAGATTTGGCTTGGTTTGGTTTAGAACCAAGATCTGGTGTGGACTCGACACTGTACTGAGATAGTGCCTGAAGGAGACAATTTGTTCAGTAATGAGTAAAAAGTTAGAAATTAAATGTTAAACATATTCTGAAATTGTTCAGGAACAAACTGCAGATGCTGGTTTAAACTGAAGATAGACACAAAAATCTGGAGTAATTCAGCCGGACAGGCAGCATCTTTGGAGAGAAGTAACAGGTGACGGTTTAGGTCGAGACCCTTCTTCATTCGATCTATTGAAATTCTTCATTGCTATTGTTTCCCCAACACCACTCGCACCTGGGCAGATTACGTTTTGAGACCCTAATCTGGGCAGAGATTAGGCAATATCTCTGGAGAACATGCATTGATGGCATTTCGGGTTGGGACCCTTATTTAGACTTCAGGTAATACATTTGGCGTAGCTTTGAATGCAATCCTCCAGATAAGTTGCAGGCAGGAAACCGAGGTGCCCTCCGGTCTGTATCACTAATGTTCTCTCTCCCTGGACTGACACTGTGTTAAATATTCAAATGCTGATCAATAGTAGTCAGCAACACCCATTCCTAATAGGATCACTCCCTTGTGTACTCAGACTGAATGCCTAACCCACTAGTTTCCGTAACAGTGGATCAACTGCTTATCTAACGTCAGCTTGGCCAAGCTTCCCTTGTGGCCCCAGCTTCCCTGTTCTTGGGAAGGTTCTTGACCACAATCCCTCTTCTTGGTCGTTTTGCACTAATATTGTTTGTTTTATATATATATATATATGTGTGTGTGTGTGTGTGTGTGTGTGTGTGTGTGTGTGTGTGTGTGTGTGTGTGTGTGTGTGTGTGTGTGTGTGTGTGTGTGTGAGTGTGTGTGTGTGTGTGTGTGTGTGTGTGTGTGTGTGTGTGTGTGTGTGTGTGAGTGTGTGTGTGTGTGTGTGTGTGAGTGTGTGTGTGTGTGTGTGTGTGTGTGTGTGTGTGTGTGTGTGTGTGTGGTGTGTGTGTGTGTGGTGTGTGTGTGAGTGTGTGTGTGTGTGTGTGTGTGTGTGTGTGTGTGTGTGTGTGTGTGTGTGTGTGTGTGTGTGTGTGTGTGTGTCTGTGTGTGTGTGTGTATGTGTGTGTATACACGCACTGAACTTATTTTTCTCATTTATTATATAGTTTACAGTGTACTATGTTTACATATTCTGTTGTTCTGCTGCGAGTAAGAATTTCAATGTTCTATCTGGGACATATGACAATAAAACACTCATGATTCTTGACTCTAGATCCGTCATTTGCAGATTGTACCAAAAATCATATGTCGTGCCTTTCCTGTGATGGCGTTGGTATTTTGGACTTACATTCTAACTAGCTTAACCTATCATTTTAAACATTAATCAAAGGCTCAGATCAAAACAAAAGTTACCAGCTTATTGCTGTACAGAGTGTACAGAAACAGTAACAAGATAACATAACCACCATTCATCATGTTCACGATATATATTGAAAACAAAACCATATTATCAAAGCACTCAGTAACAGAAGTAATCTCAGCCTTTATGTTGTGCGCTGGGAGTTGCGCGTGTTGCCCATGGCCTTGGGGTGTTTGCCTGTAGAATACGGTATTAACCTTGAAGAAGGGTCGCGATCCAAAACGCCACCTATCCATGTTTTCCAGAGATGCTGCCTGACCTGCTGAGTTACTCCAGCACTTTGTGTCTTTTGGTTTTGTAAACCAGCATCTGCAGTTCTTTGTATCTACATTTACTGTTACCTGTTGAAGAATCGATTGTTGAATCTGGTCTTTAATCTTTTAGTCTTTTAGGCTCCTGTACCTTCTTCTGACGGTAGGAACAAAATGAGATTGTCACCAGGATGGTGTGGGTCTTTGATGATATTGGCTGCCTTGTTGATGATATTGACAACACCTTCAATGGAGGGGAGGTCAGGTTAGTATCTATGATGGGCTGGCTAAGTAAGTAAGTAAGTAAGTAAGTTTATTGGCCAAGTATTCACATACAAGGAATTTGCCTAGGTGCTCCGCCCACAAGTAACAACATGACATACAATGACCGTTACGAATGACTCAGAAAACACTAAACATTAATAATAATAAAACATTAATGATAAAACACCATTGATCAAGCATGGGAACCAACAAAATACCAGGTCAAACGGAGGCTACAGATTTTTGGCTGTTGAGTAGAGCAACTACTCGTGGATAAAAACTAATGGCCACCAATTTCTGTGGCCTCTTTCGCTCCTGACCTTTCGAGTCACTGAACCAGGCCGTGATGCAGTCAATCAGTATGCTCGCTAGAATTACAGCAAAATTCAGAGATATACTAAATCTCCTCAAACCTTTAAGGAAATAGAGGCGTTGAAGAGTTTTCATTGTTAACGCTTCAATGTTATGGGCCCAGGTCAGATCTTCAGTAATGTGCATAAAGTTACTGATTCACTCCAGTGGCTGAAAACAGCTTCGTGGATTCATGGCATTCCTTTTTCTAAAATCAACAATCATCTTCCTTCGAAGATAGACACAAAAAGCTGGAGTAACTCAGCGGTTGAGGCAGCATCTCTGGAGAAAAGGAATAGGTGACGTTTTGGGTCGAGACCCTTCTTCAGTCTTCAATCACCTTCCTTCTATGGATATCCGCCAGTTTGGCTCGGCCTATGCCGGCAAGGATGTGCGGCCAAACTTTGCACTCTGATGCTCTGAAATGTAAACGCAAAGTTATGTTGAAATCGCTTACTCAATGAAGCGGACCAAAGTCCATTGTTCATGTCCAGTATGGTGAAATACTTTGCCAATGCTTCGTGCTTCATCATAGCCTCTTGTTGCAACCGCAAAGCTGTATCAGGGTGGGTTTGTTTAAATCCCTGCAATAAATAGTCAATATCCATGAGGCGTTTGGTTTCCTCAATGACCACATCAGAGAATTATTAGTAGAAGCTATGGCCACATCACTCTCAGCTTGCTGAGGGAATCCAAACTACCTTTGGGGCATTGGGTCAGGCTGTCTGTCTCTACCTCCCCCTCCATGTGACCAGACTCACACACTAGGGGCGCTGCATTGACGGCAGCCTCTGCCTACAGCCCGTTTGTTTTTGTTTTTTTGTTTTGTTTTTGTCAGTTTAATGTCTGTTTTTGTGGGAATCTTTGACTTTTCTATGTGGGGAGGGGGGCAGGGTAAGGGGGAAACCGTTTCCCAGTCGCTTCTTGGCGGGGACCCGACTATTTCTCCGAGTCGCGTCCTCGCCCCCCACCTCGCGGCCTAACAGCTGGATCGGAGCGGCCTTTCCTGCCGGGGACCGGGAACCGGACCAGAGCTGCAACAGCGGCGGCGCAGCGCTGGAGTCACCGCAGAGCGGGCGATGCCTACCTGGATCGCCATTTGGAGCTCCGGAGCATTGGGCCGCTGCTCCGACATCGTGGAGCTGCGGTTTAGAGAGCTTCCAATGCGGGCAGCGCTGACCGTCATCGCGGAGTCCTGGGGCCCTTTGCTGAGGGCCGCCAGCGTTGCATCTCCGCCCACCACGGCCTGCAGACTTTGGGAACCGCGGACTCCGGTAGGAGGTGCCCGACTCGGATTTCCAAGCCGCTGAGGATGTCCCCCAGCCCCGACGTCGGACTTCTATCACCCCAGCGAGCGGGCCTGAACATCGGGCCGCCCGTAGCGGCGACTGCGGAGGGCTCAGGGAGGCCCCGACCACGGGTGTACATTGGGGAACATTAGAGGAAGACGACTGACTTTGGTGTCTTCCCTCACAGTGGGGAACTTTGATTCTGCTGTGTGGGGATGTTTTATGTTGAACTCTATGTGTTGTTCTTTATTTTTATTGTATGGCTGGATGGTAATCACATTTCACTGTGCCATCTGGCACATGTGACAAATAAATAAATGTATCTTATATCTTGAATGCCTGTGCGCTGACTGTGAGCATCGCCTGTGTTCGCCCATCGTCTGCCATGTCCGTGTGCTTCACTCTTATTCCCACTGCGGCACCGATCCTATCTGTACTATGTCCCTGTCGGCAGCTCCACTCAGCTTTATCTTCTGGGCTCGCCAGCCAAATGCACTGTTACGCCGAACATCAAACAACAACTGATAATGCTGCATGATGCTGCTTGGAGGTTGGGCGATGACAGGCCACCTCTCCTCTTCTAAACTCGAATGGCTCTGGCACTCGTCTCTCCTGAAGTGTCCTGTTAATCCACTCAATCGGGTCATTTCTCTTATCTGACACGGTGTAACAATCTGTCTGGACTTATTCAGGGCAGTTTGTGATCCCCATAATAATGTGACAATGTGCCCCCCTCACTTTACCTTCTACAGTAATGGCCATACCCCATCCAATTTGATGTTGTTCACCCAGGTGAGTACAACACCCAGGTGATAGTGCTAGCCTGACACTAGCATGGTGTTGCCTCAGGTACCATGCAATGGGCCCACCATCCCTCCCTCCTGCGTTACCGGGAACTGCCGCACCTATTGTGGGGGGCTAGTTGACCATAAAACACCCCGCAAACTTGGTTGCAAAGTGTTCCTCTCTTGTGGAGTTCAAGGGGAATAATCTGTGAGAGAGAGAAAGAGAGAGACAGAGAGAGAGAGAGACAGAGAGAGAGAGAAATAGAGAGAAGAGAGAATAGTCAGGCTAGAGTGGGATGCCTGCCCCTCTTTCGGGCCTACGTCCGTGCACGTGTGTCCATGGAGAGGGAACACGCGGTGTCCACGGGGATCTCTGGAGGCCTTCCGTGGGCGCTGGTCACCTCGTGGGGTTGAGAGTATTGTAAACAATGAATGCACTGTTGTATTATAGTGATACTTGATATAGTGTCATTTTTGTTTATGATTTGATGTGTTGTATCGTATGTTTGTGTCGAATAAAGTTTTTGAAAGGAAAAAAAAAGAGAGTGAGGGAGAGTGAGAGAGAGGAGGGAGAGAGATAGAGGGAGAGAGAGGGAAAGATAGAAATAGAGAGAAGCGATATAGAGAGAGAGAGAGAGAGAGAGAGAAAGAGAGATAGAGACAGTGAGAGAGCGTGAGAAAGAGTGAGAGAGAGAGAGAGAGAGACAGAGAGACAGAGAGAGAGAGAGAGAGAGAGAGAGAGAGCATGAGAGAGAGTGAGAGAGGGGGGGGGGGGGTTCAATGGTCACATAAATCGGTGGTTTTAAAAGAAATGTACAGAATAAAGAATATATATAAAACAAAAACTGCAAAAACTCTCAGTCATTCTCAGCGGCTATACATTCAATAGTGTCGCACTCTGTAGTGTTCATACCCATCTTTAAAGAAAACACTGACCTTGGGATGATAGTGGCTTAGACAATGCTGAGGTACAGCTGGAACTGCTGCTGTGACAACACTTCAGGTCTGATTTAAGTCATTGTGGTTCACTTGTTGTCATTCTGGTTCTCCACTGATGACCCAACTGAAACTGTCAGCTCTGTCATACTTCCCCTTTGCATTAAAGTGAAACAAACAACGGAGTCAGTGTCAATTGCAACACCCTTCTGTTACAGAGTGGAGAAAGGGTTGCACAATGGCTAGGAACCTTAAGTGGATCAAGGTCCACAGAACCTCCCGTCCAATCTACTTATGTCTCCCACATTCACATTCTCTCTGTAAAATTCCTGTTGTACCATGTGGGTAGCACCAAAGATCCTATAGCGGAGCAAGATAGACCACTCCTGCTAAATGCAACGGGCTGACGTGTAGTACGCAACGGAGCGGAACGTGGGCCTTTTTTTCATCCATTTCCGTAACCAGGCCCGACCTGACTCGCAGTGTAATCAACGTTGCGGGAGAACAGTTTGTGTTAATAAATTAAAATTCTGAAAACGAGGAGAAGATTTTTACCAAATAACTTTTATTTTTACGAGTATCCCATGGGATCTTTGGTGCGGAGACGGAAGCCGGTTACGGAAATGGGGCCTTAAATTACCCATGAATCTGCCCATGACCGTACTACGTCTTTTTCGTCGAGTGGACTATCTTGCTCGCTATAGGATCTTTGGGTAGCACCGTGGCACAGTTCATAGTGCTGCTGCCTCACAGTATCTAACTTCGATCCTGACCTTGGGTGCTGTCTGTGTGGAGTTTGTACGTTCTCCCTGTGACCATGTGGGTTTTCTCCGGTTGCATCCCACATCCCAAAGATGGTTTGTAGGTTCATTGGCCTCTGTAATCCGCCCCTAGGGAAAGTGGGAAAGCGGGATAACATGGAACCAATGTGAAACGATGATCGATGGTCAGCGTTGGCTGAAGGGTCTGTTTCCACGCTGTATCGCTAAACTAAACTAAACTAAACTCAACACTGATGTTCAGGATCTTGATCAAACATTTGATTATTTTTACGGAATATCAGCCTTGCATTTGACTGGAGAGGCCATTGAGTCATGTTTGATTGCCTGCTCCCCAGATACCATTGGTGCAGAGTCATTCTCCCAGGGGTTATCTCTGATTCCGTTCCAGACTATGAGACTAAGAGATTTTCCTTCTGCTGGGGTGACGGTTTGGGTCTGGACTCAAAACGTCATCCATTCCTTCTATCCAGAGATGCTGCCTGATCCGCTGAGTTACTCCAGCATTTTGTGTCTATTTTTGGTTGGACAACTGTGATAGCGGCCTGGTTTCCACCAAACAGTAGGCATTCTTATGCTTAGCTATTGGAGAAAGAGAAAGAGCATTCCTGAAATCACTAAAAGTGACACCCTCCAGTTCCCCCTCCCGTTCAGGAACTAACACAAGGCCCACTGCCAAGTGGGCATCAGGCCCAAGCACCATTTCCCACTTTGACTTCAGCTCTTGGCACCATGTGGAAATGAGGCCCTTGGTTTAACATCATGTGATCTACCAGCTCCTGGCTTCCATCACACAGGTTCTTTAGTTTCACGAGTCCAACAGAGTGACTAATTTAGGATGATTTATGTTCCAGAACGTGAGTTAATATACTTATTCCTTTGCTCTTAACATATTTTCAGCTGTGTGGGAAGGAACTGCAGATACTGGTTTAAACCGGGGATAGACACAAAATGCTGGAGTAACTCAGAGCGGCAGGCAGCATGAAATGTCAGTCCGAAGAAGGGTCTCGGCCCGAAACGTCACTTCTTCCCTCTTGCCAGAGATGCTGCCTGTCCCGCTGAGTTACGCTTTCTGCTGTATTAATTAAACTGCACTAGGATTCTACTTTATTGATATAGCACGGACGATATACACACGAATCATTATTTGAAGGAAGCTGCACTTTGACACTCTGCCTAATGATGCTGAATCATACTCTTTATGTTCAGAAACGTACAAATTAATTTGAACAGGAACTGGGAATCTGAAAAATAAGCACATTGCTAAATGGGCTCAACTTTGTACACAATTTGCTCTGTATTTGCTGATTTCACCACAAACAAAAACTCTGAATGGTGATTGGGCACAGGAGCCTGGTGGCCAAATTGCTAAACTAGCTTCTGGAGCCTCGGGCCTGTGCTCTTTTCAGAGGAAACAAACATCTATATAATTGTGGAGAGAAGGAATGGGTGACATTTCAGGTCGAGACCCTTCTTTCTTCAGAAAAAAAGGCTCTTGGCCTGAAACGTCACCCATTCCTTCTCTCCAGAGATGCTGCCTGTCCCGATGAGTTACTCCAGCATTTTGTGTCTATCTTCAGTTGAAACCATCATCTGCAGTTCCTTCCTACACACTTATATAATTGTCGCGAGAGTGTGAACCCACCTTGACTGCGCAGGAGTTCATGAGAATTCAAGAGAATGCAATAAATGTGGACATTTTTTAAATAGTATTTTGGTTTGGGCATTTCCAACCATTCCTTAAACAGAGTGCATTAAAAAAAATGGTAGCCAGCCCAAGTAAATATGGTTGAGGAATTCATTTGTTAGTTAAGTTAGATCCTGGAAAATCATAAGATTCTGATGAAAGGTCACCATTCTGAAACGTGGCAGTTTCACTCCCCATGTATGCTGCCTGCCCTGTTGGATATCTACAGCATTCAGTTTTATTTTGATGACTACTGCACGGCTTTAAGATTTTATGAGCACAATTATGTTCAACGATCTGTTCCTCATGGCATTTTATTGGAGAGTTCTCCTGATTAGATTGGGTGATGTTGACCATGGTTTGTTTCCTCTGCCCTTTAAATAGGATGTTTACAAAGGAAATTGCCTTTTTTATTTGCTGCACAATGTGAGTTAAACGCCCTGCAATCAACTGCCCGGCCCCACCTCATTTTCAGGGAGCTGACACAGTGTTGGCAATAAGTGTTTCTGTTTCTCAAAACGCTATATAATCCACATCCGGGCGGTCGCGGTGGCGCAGAGGTAGAGTTGTCGCCTTACAGCAAAATGCAGCGCCAGAGACCCAAGTTGGATCCCGACCACGGGTGCTGTCTGTATGGAGTTTGTACGTTCTACCCTGTGGG
This sequence comes from Amblyraja radiata, assembly GCF_010909765.2. Taxonomy (NCBI): domain Eukaryota; kingdom Metazoa; phylum Chordata; class Chondrichthyes; order Rajiformes; family Rajidae; genus Amblyraja; species Amblyraja radiata. Next base: position 44,967,811 of record NC_045973.1, read on the forward strand.
TTTTCTCTGAGATCTTCGGTTTCCTCCCACACTCCAAAGACGTACAGGTTTGTAGGATAATTGGCTTGATAAACAAAAATGTAAAATTGTCCAAGTTGGCGATATGCATAGTACTACTACAACATTCAGAAGGTTCAGATGCTCCATAGGCATTGGGACAGCTGTCCCATTGCAATGAGGCATTGAGCAGCAGCAGCATTCTCATATTTCGCTTGGGCAGCTTACAGCTCAGTGTTATGATCCTTGATTTCTCTAACTTCAAGTAACCCCGGCATTCCCTCTCCCTCCATCCCTCTCCCTCCATCCCTCCCCCACCCAAGTCGCACCAGCTTCTTGTTTTCACCCAACAGCTAACAATGGCCTGTTTCCTTTGTCATCGTTACGTTTTTGCATATCTTTCATTCATTGTTCTATATTTCTCTACATCCTCGTCTATATCTCTCGTATTGCCTTTCCCCGTGACTTTCAGTCTGAAGAAGGGTCTCGACACGAAACGTCACCCATTCCTTCTCTCCAGAGATGCTGCCTGTCCCGCTGAGTTCCTCCAGCTTTTTGTGTCTATCTTCGGTTTAAACCAGCATCTGCAGTTCCTTCCTACACTCGCCATTATTTCTGGTTAGCTGCTTTTCCAGTCAATATGACTTGTAACCCTGGTGTGATCACTACATTTGTCAATGACTCATGACTTGGCAAACGCTGAGAAGAAAGGAAAAAATCTTTGAAATAAGGGCTAAGCTGATAGCAGGTGAGGTAAGAGATAGCCACCAACAAGATAGGTCACATGAATCACTTGTTATCTGTTATCAGGGGAAATAAATATTCTTGATGATTGTCATGTAACTAAATCAGCTGACTGGGCTTGTACAGTTGTTATACCAATAATCAGAAAATTAGATCACGACACTGATGAGTTTTATTATCTTTGTGCATGGCAGAACCAACTTGGAACTTGATTTATGGGTGAAGTATAAATACACAATATACACTGGTGCAAAAACAGCAAATACTGTAAACACATATCAGCTCAGGTAGTAAAGTAACTGAATTATTGTCAATCTAACAGAACTACCATGGAATGGCCAGTGTGGGCAGATTGGAGATACATGGGACGACACATGCTGGTATCTTGAACAAGACACAAAGGAACTCAGTGGGTCAGGCAACATTTGGGAGGGTCTGAAGAAGGGTCTCGACCCGAAACGTCACCCATTCCTTCTCGCCAGAGATGCTGCCTGTCCCGCTGAGTTACTCCAGCATTTTGTGTCTGTCCACAGTTTAAACCAGCATCTGCAGTTCCTCCTGAAGCATTTGGCAGGGAATGTACAGGTGATGTTTCAGGTCGGGACCCTTCTTCAGAATGAAGGCAGAGTGGGGGCAGATTTGTGGTTAAATATGAACATCCATAATCCATGCTTGATGTACTGCTTCTTTGTAGACTCTGGGTTGCCATTCAAAACCAAGCTGTAAAGATAGACGCAAAATGCTGGAGTAACTCAGCGGGACAGGCAAAGTCTCTGGAGAGATGGAATGGGCTACATTTCGTGTCGAGACCCTTCTACAGACTGAAAGTGATGGGAAAGGTAAACGAGAAATATCGACGATGATGTAGAGAGATACTGAACAAATGAATGAAAGGTATGCAAAAAAGTAACAATGATAAATGAACCAGGTCATTGTTAGCTCTTTGCTAGGTGAGAACGAGAAGCTGATGTGACTTGGGTGGGGAAGGAATGGAGAGAGAGGGAATGCCGAGGTTACTTGTAGTTAGAGAAATCAATTTTCATACCCTGGGTTGTAAGCTGCCCAAGCAAAATATGAGATGCTGTTCCTCCAATTTGCATTTGACCTCACTCTGACAATGGAGGAGGCCTAGGACAGAAAGGTCATTGTTGGAGTGGGAAGGGGAATTAAAGTGTTTTGCAACCAGGAGATCAGGTAGGTCCTGGCGGACTGAGCAGTGTTCAGCGAAACGATCGCCCAGTCTACGCTTGGTCTTGCCGATGCGAAGTATTGGTTTCTATAGAGTCCAATGTGCTCATTGGGTTCCGAACCTCCAGCAAAACTCACTGCACTTGGGCAGACTGATACACAAAATCAAAGTGTATGTGTTTATTCAAGGGCCTTTCACATACTGCCTCAGGAACTTTCTATCAACAGTTTCATAGCTCATAGTATATTTGTTACATAACAGAAGTTATGTTAAAATTATGTCAGGCTTGAATCAACAATTATTATTAACAAACAAAACAGACTAAAAGCAAGACCGTACAAATGTCTGTTCATGCACCACGTTTAATGGCACCAGAGGTCATAATTAAAATTCCAACAACTCAACACCATAACCCAACTTTTATAAGCATGAGGCTTTATTCCCACAGCTTTTCCTTTTGCTGCAGATCTTATTTTATAATTTAAACTTGACTTCCTTACATTTTTCATCTCTGTTTCATTTTTCTCTTAACTTCATTCAATCTTTTGTTCCCCTTTTCTCTGCTCTACTTTCTGTCCAAGTTGACATAGATTACAGTATTCTCCCTTACATTTCCTAGTTCAAACTGATTGTTCCCTGTCAGGTTAGACACAAAATGCTGGAGTAACTCATCGGGACAGGCAGCATCTCTGGTCTCGACCCGAAACGTCACCCATTCCTTCTCTCCAGAGATGCTTGTGTCTATCTTCGATTTAAACCAGCATCTGCAGTTCATTCCTCCACATTCCCTGTCAAGACTTCAATCTGATTTGCAATCAAGATGTGGAATTCTCTGCCACAGAAGGTAGTTGAGGCCAGTTCATTGGCTATATTTAAGAGGGAGTTAGATGTGGCCCTTGTGTCTAAAGGGATCAGGGGGTATGGAGAGAAGGCAGGTGCAGGATACTGAGTTGGATGATTAGCCATGATCATATTGAATGGCGGTGCAGGCTCAAAGGGCCGAATGGCCTACTCCTGCACCTATTTTCTATGTTTCTAAGAACTTGGCCACCCTGCACACAGGTCCCTAATAATACAGTTTGGATCTCCCATCTTCATTAACGTCCAGTGCAAAATGTCGGTAGATAATAGTTAATTTTGGCCCAAGAATTCACGTGGCCGACCTTTCATGATAAATGCTAGCATGTCCAGGACTTGTGAATGAAAAACTCAGCAGGTCAGGCAACATCCGTTGAAAGAGAAACAGAGTCAAAGGTCAAAGAATCTTTATCAGAACCGAGAAAGCAAGAAAACAGAGATAGACACAAAATGCTGGAGTTGTTTCAGACTGAAGAAGGGTCTCGACCCAAAATATCACCTATTCCTTTTCTCCGGAGATGCTGCCTGACCTGTTGAGTTACTCCAGCATTTTGTTTCTTTCTTTGATGTAAACCAGCATCTGCAGTTCCTTCCTACACAAGCAAGAAATCAAGTTGGTTTTACGTTATAAAGATGGGGTACAGATAATATTTCTGATTGAATAGTCCAATATTTCTAGTATGAGTGTCCTCAGATTGGAAAAGTTATCTTGGTCTCAAATGGTGCTGCCTGACATTTTCAGGGAATTTTGATTTTTTCCAGATTTCCATCAACTTGTTTTGTTCATCTTGTTCATTTAGATTCAAATTTAGAATTGCAGCAGATTTGTATCTCGATGCGGGAAGTCCCAAAATTACTGGCAGAGTCTTGCCTGAAAGTTGGTCAGCGTGATCCACTGCTGGTTGAGGCAAACCACCAGGCTTGCTGGAACTACCAACACTTTAAACTAGGCTACCCAGATCTGGGTTCAGATCTGGAACAAAATCCATCCCCCCTTCCATTTAATGGCTCTGAGTGAAAGGGTTAACTTCAAGATAAATGATGTGCTTAACAAATTCTTTGCATTTACAACGATTTGAACTATTTCAGAAGTTTTTGTTGAATTTTTAAGCTGACTTTCTTTCAGGATTAATTATTTCTAATTTTTGTTGCAATTGATTATTTCATTTGGAACAGTGTCAGTGACATGAAGAAACATTGTAAAATATGTTAACTTGTTTCACCACTGGCAGTCAAAAATGTTCCCAACCGTTTTCTGAGCAGGGCATGTTCTAGTCTAATCACTTGAGCTGACTAGATTGGTATTAATAAGGATCTTGAATGTTACATAGAAACATAGATAGAAACATAGAAAATAGGTGCAGGAGGAGGCCATTCGGCCCTTCAAGCCAGCACTGCCATTCATTGTGATCATGGCTGATCGTCCCCTATCAATAACCCGTGCCTGCCTTCTCCCCATATCCCTTGACTCCACTAGCCCCTAGAGCTCTATCTAACTCTCTCTTAAATCCATCCAGTGACTTGGCCTCCACTGCCCTCTGTGGCAGGGAATTCCACAAATTCACAACTCTCTGGGCGAAAAAGTTTTTTCTCACCTTACGTCTTAAATGACCTCCCCTTTATTCTAAGACTGTGGCCCCTGGTTCTGGACTCGCCCCACATTGGGAACATTTTTGGCTTTAGAAAGCTGTTGTCCAGCAAGTTCTGCTTTGCAGATCAGCAGGTTAAGTGCAGGGCAGAAGAGTGTGTCAACGACAGGTACAGGAGGCAAGATACACTCGTTACAATCAAGATCAATCATTCTGTGTAGGAAGGAACTGCAAAAGCTGGTTTATACCAAAGATTGACACAACATGCTGGAGTAAAGTGCCTGTCCCACTTTCACGACCTAATTCACGACCTCTGCCGAGTTTGCCCTTGACTCATACTCGCAGCATGGTCGTCACGAGGTCGATCGTAGGAGGTCGTAGATAGGTCGTAGCAGGCTGTGATGCTAGTCGTAGGTACTCGTGGCATCAAGTAGGTCGCGGCGTTTTTTCTAGCCTGATGAAAAACGTCCACGAGTAAAAAAGGTCGTGAATTAGGTCGTGAAAGTGGGACAGGCCCTTAACTCAGCTGGAGAAACTCAGCGGGTGCAGCAGCATCTATGGAGCGAAGGAAATAGGTAACGTTTCGGGCCGAAACCCTTCTTCAGACTCAGCGGGACAGGCAGCATCTCTGGAGAAAAAAAGAATAGGTGATGTTTTGGATCTTCACCACTCTGTTTTTTATCCACAGATATTGCCTAAATTACTGAGAAATTCCAACAGTCTACATTTAAGATCTTCAACGTCCGTGGTATATTGCCTCTGGCCCACTGTGGCACATTACTGCAGGCTGGGTGTGAACATAACGAGTTACAAACAGGACTGGAACTGAAAGCAGCATTGGGTGTGTTGTCATTCACTGAGCAAATAGGCGGATGTCATTTTGTCATTTTGTCATTTATAACCAAAGCAAAATTGTCAACCTTTTTCAGTTTCCATCTGAGCATGCACATTACATTCCTTAGGACTCAACACCGAGCTTATCCATTGCAAATAATGAGCAATTCCAGCCTTTGCAGCTCACCTTTCCAACAGTCAGGTTGTATCTTTTTTGTCTGTTAATTTCAGTTATTTTCTTATTTATAAGAACTGCAGAGCCATCTTTTTTCACAAATCCATTAACCAACCTCTCTCACAAACCCGTCATCGGTTAATCCTTTGAAGAAGTCTAAAAAAAATTCCTGACCCGAAACGTCACCCATTCCTTCTCTCCAGAGACGCTGCCTGTCCCGCTGAGTTACTCCTGCATTTTGAGTCTATCTTCAAACCAGCATCTGCAGTTCCTTCCTACACACCTGTTAATCCCTACTGCTTCTCCGCTTTAAAGAATCTACTTTTATTTTCTCTCCCATCCTTTTCGTTTCCCCTCCATCTTAAACGTTCTGATGAAAGATCATTGATGTGACACAGTTCCTCACTTTCTTTCTTCACTAATGCTGCCCGTTCTCACGAATACTTCCAGCTTTTTATACTTTATTTCAGAGTTCCGGCATTCACTGCTTTGACTATGGATTTTTTTTCAGCTTTGTGTCAAGAGTCAAGGGTCACGGGTCAATTGACAGGTAGTTGCAAATGACACATGGAAACAGGCCTTTTGGCCCAACTCTTTCATACTAACCAAGTGTCTATTTTGGGCTAGTCCCATTTGCCTGTATTTGGCCCATATCCCTCCAATCCTTTCTCACGTGTGGTGTGACAGCTATTTTTTAGCTGTGTATATGTGGGGGGGGGGGGGGGGGGGGGGTGGAAACCGTTTGATCTCTTCCCTGTACGGGGACCCGACTTTTTCCCTGTCGGGTCTCTGGTGTCATTGAGCCTAACATTGTGGAGCCGGCAGCGGCCTCCAGCCGGGACCAACCTGAGGGCCCCAGTCGCAGAGCCTGCAGACTCGCCATCGCTGAGCTGGCCGACTTCGGAGCGGGAGGAGCTGTGGTGGCGCGCGGCTGCAACCCGACTTCGGAGCTTCGGAGGCTCCGGCCGCAGGCCTGGTGGACAGGAACATCGGGAGCTCGCAGGTCCCTGGTGGGAGACCACTTTTCGGGGCTCCCGCAACGGCAACTTCTCCCGCCAGAATCGCGGGGTTTAAATGACTCGGAGCGGGGCCTAACATCGCCCGGCGCAGATTAAACGTCTGAGGGACTTACCATCGCCCGCCGTGGGCTTTAACATCGTGAGTCCCAGTCGCCTCGACGCTGCAGTTGGACTGCTGGACCGCGGGAGAAGAACAAAGGGAAGAGATAAGACCTTTGCCTTCCATCACAGTGAGGAGGTGATGGAGATTCACTGTGATGGATGTTTGTGTAAATTGTTTTTTTTGTAATTGTTAAGACTGTAGAAAATGCAATTTTGTTCAAACCAAGCTGTTTGAATGACAATAAAAGGCATTCTATTCTATTCTATTCTATTCTATTCTATACTATTCTATTCTATTCTTCCGTATATCTGGCCAAATGCCGTTGGAAATCGTATCGTCTTCTACTGCTTTCTCTGGTAGCTCGTTCCAGAGACAAACTAAAAATATGAACTGACCAATTGTCGTATGTACTGGCCACGGAACAATGAAATTCGTGCTGCAGCTTAACATGCTCAGAAACAAATTAACACACAGATAAATGCATAATAATCAATAGTAAAATAGATTATTCACCATAATACTGGGTAACCATAACGCAGCAACATTCAACTCTGTACTACAACCAGAAGCACAGTGCATGGAAGATCAGAGTTGCCGAGGTTAGTTTTGTGTAGTGTTTAAGAGCTGATGGTTGCTGGGAAGAAGCTGTATTTGAACCTGGTGGTGATCGTTTTCAGGCTCCATCCCTCCCATACCTGTCTAAACGTCGCAGTCGATTCCACTCCCGCAGATTCCTCTGGAAGCCCATTGCAGATACAAATTACTCTCTCAGTGAAGAAGTGGCCCCTGAGGTCCCTCTTAAATCTTTCCCCTCTCGCCTTACGCATACGCCCTCTAGTTTTAGAATCCTCAACACTTGAAAAAGGGCTGCGAGTGTTTACTTTATCCATGACACTCATGAATCTCAATAAGGTCACCCCTCAGTCCCCTACACTCCAAAGGAAAAAGTCCCAAGCTATCTCTCAAGCAAGCAAGCCCAGGTAGCATCCTAGTGAATTTCTTCAGATTCCTTTCCAAATTAATGACATCCTTCCTAAAGCTGGGCGACCTGAACTGCACACAGTGCTCCAAGTGTGGTCGCATCAAGGACTTGTACAGCTGCATCAGGATGTCCCAAGCTTCATACTCTGTATCCTTGCCAATGAAGGCAATCATGTCAAATGCCTTAATTGCCACACTGTTCACCAGACTCACCACTTTCAGGGATCCATGCACTAGTATTTCCAGATTTATCTGTCTGTAAGGGCCAGGGATTTATCATTTACCAGTCTTTACTTTGGGCTTTACCAGTTGCTTCTCTGACTACAGTCAAATTCTAACCTCGTGAAAACTGTAGATACTGTAAACACAGAATGCTGGAGTTTCTCAGCGGGACAGGCAGCATCTCTGGATAGAAGGGATGGGTGACGTTCCAGGTCGAGACGCTGGTCTGAAGAAGGGTCTCGACCCGAGACATCACCCATTCCTTGAGTTACTCCAGCATTTTGTGTCTATCTACAGTTTAAACCAGCATCTGCAGTTCCTTCCAACTCATGAAGACTGGCTTCCACGTAATATCTTGACGCCAACTAGGGGAAACTGGACTACTGGCAGAAGTGGAGTGCAAGGCAATGAATTAATGAAACCTTTTTTTCTAATCCAAGAACACATTAATTCACCACAAGTTTAGCATTTCATAGTGGTGCTAACTTTGAAGGGTAAATTGGGTCCTCAGATCCCAATTGATTGCCAAGTGAACTTGAGAGGAAATACTTTTGGGAAGTCTCATCCACATTAATTCCAGTATCAAGGAAAGGGATTTCAGCTGCTTTGATACTGAAATTGCAATATTGATACAGAGCCGCAGCTGCTCGTGTACCATGTATCAAATCATTTCATCCAGAGCCAAGCGAAGAGGCCAATGCTTTGAAAAAATACACACTTCCCAATGAATAGGTTTTAGCGTTGCTCATGGTACATCATAAAGTAAGTTAAAAAATTACCATTAGCAGTATCCCACTATTTATTTTGATAATTCTGGAACGTCGTGCCGAGTTGGTGTCAGTTCTAACCACTCTCTGGCTTCCCGTTTATTCCAGTGATGTGATTTATTATTATTTTTTCTGAGTCATTTCCTATGGTTAATACTCAAGCAACAAGTTCTGGTGAGTTGGAACTTAACTTCGCTGAATGGACAAAACTCCTTTGTTTTGCCGATGGTGAGTAACATTTTTTTCCATCTGTGACCTCAGAGTCCTGCAGGGGCAAGATCCCCGAAGCTGCCTCTCCTGCCGCCGTCACTTTAAGATGAGATTTCAGCGTGGAGAAACAACGCTAGACTTTTCTTGACGGAGAGCTCCAGGAATTTCTGTGCCAAATATGAAGGAGATCATGTGAGGTTACATATCTGGTATGTCGCTGTAACTTTACACCATCTCAGTCAGCTGGAGCTCAATTAACACTTCGGAGTCACGTTAACAATTTGGAAAAGAGATAGCTTCTGTGCCTACTGCATAAAGAAAGTCGTAAAGGTCAGAAGCGACAGTAGTAGAACGAGGACATTCGGCCCATCAAGTCTACTCCGCCATTCGATCATGGCTGATCTATCTCTCCCTCCCAACCCCATTCTCCTGCCTTCTCCCCATAACCCCTGACACCCGTACTAATCAAGAATTTATCTATCTCTGCCTTAAAACATAGAAACATAGAAAATAGGTGCAGGAGTAGGCCATTCGGCCCTTCGAGCCTGCACCGCCATTCAATATGATCATGGCTGATCATCCAACTCAGTATCCTGTACCTGCCTTCTCTCCATACCCCCTGATACCTTTAGCCACAAGGGCCACATCTAACACCTTCTTAAATATAGCCAATGAACTGGCCTCAACTACCTTCTGTGGCAGAGAATTCCAGAGATTCACCGCTCTCTGTGTGAAAAATATTTTTCTCATCTCAGCCCTAAAAGACTTCCCCCTTATCCTTAAACTGTGACCCCTTGTTTTGGAATTCCCCAACATCGGGAACAATCTTCCTGCATCTAGCCTGTCCAACCCCTTAAGAATTTTGTAAGTTTCTATAAGATCCCCCCTCAATCTTCTAAATTCTAGCGAGTACAAGCCGAGTCTATCCAGTCTTTCTTCATATGAAAGTCCTGACATCCCAGGAATCAGTCTGGTGAACCTTCTCTGTACGCCCTCTATGGCAAGAATGTCTTTCCTCAGATTAGGAGACCAAAACTGTACGACCAGATTAGGAGATCAAAATAATTCCATTGACTTGTCCTCCACAGCCTTCCGCAGCAAAGGATTCTACAGATTCACCACCACCTGACCAAAGAAATTCCTCCTCATCTCCTTCCTAAAGGAACGTCCTTTAATTCTGAGGCTATGAACTCTGGTCCTAGACTCTCCCACTAGTGGAAACATCCTCTCCACATCCATTCTATCCAAACTTTTCACTACTTGGTAAGTTCCAATGAGGTCCCCCCCTCATCCTTTTAAACTCCAGAGGCCCAGTGCCATCAAACGCTCATCATAAGTTAATGCACTAATTCCTGGGATCATTCTCTCCAATGTCAGTACATCCTTCCTCAGATATGGGGCCCAAAAATGCTGGGAATGAGGACACTTGACATGTTAGTAGACATGAACTAAAGTGTCCTGCACATCGACTGAGTTTGGATAACTGGACAGTAAACACAAGATCAATGTAGAGGAAGCTTTGCAGCTTGCAGAAAATTTGCAGATAAAGTCATCACTTGTCATGGTGTTTCACACATATTCTTACTCGGACTGCTAAGAATTGCCATCCAAGCACTCTAAAATCACTCACCTTCAAGAGTGGAGCACAACATTCGGACAGATACAGTCAGTTGGTGATTGTGAACTCTGCATGGTCACAATGTCTGAAGAAAGGTCTCGCCTCAAAACATCACCTATTCCTTTTCTCTGGAGATGCTGTCTGACCCGCTGAGTTACTGTAGCGTTTTGTGTCTATCTTGGGCTTAAACCAGCATCTGCAGTTCCTACCAACACAATGTTTTGCAGGGATAAAGCATCCATGAATATACATAGGTATAAGCATAGGAATTAGATAGATAGATTAGATAGATTAACTTTAATTGTCATTCAGATATACACATAGACACAGTGCACGAACGAAATTTTGTTGCATTGACTTCAAAGTAGCAGCAGAATATAACATTTATATCAGGCGATCAGTAAAAGTGCTTAGTGTGTCCATAAAAAGTGCTTCATGTGCATAGTTCTGTAAAATAGATATGTAGGAAAGTTATTAAAAGTGGCAATGTATAAGAAAGTTATGGCATCGGTTTGATTGTGAGTTCAATAGTCTTATGGCCTTATGGCAGAATTATGAGCAGGTAGAGGCCACTCCACGTCTTAAATGTGTTCTGCTATTTAATAGGACCTTGGATAATCTGACTGAGAACTCAACTTCACATTCCAGTCCATCCTTCCAGCTCTGCTAGTAAAGAATCTATCTCTGTCTTCAAAATATTCCAAGAGTTTGCTTTAATGCCCATTTAGAAAGGAAATAAGACTCACAAACATCCAAAACAAAAAAATCCCCTCATCTCTGACTTAAATATATAATGACCATCTAATTCCAGACCCTCCAGAAGTGAAACTCCCTCCATCCTTCCTGACAGAATCGCTCAGCATCATATCTGCTTCAATGAAATCATCGCTCACATTTTTAAATTCCTGCGTATATAAGATTAGTCTGTCCAATCTTTCCTCATGAAGTAACCTACCCACTGGGATATATGTTTGTTCCCTACATCCTTCCTCTAATAGGTATTCCAATACCTTGCACGGATCTCCACACATGGTCACATTGCCCTATATAACTGAAGTATAATCTCCGTAGTTTGGGATTTAAGCACACCCTTCCATAAAAATAACATCCTGTCAGCTTTCCTAATTCCTTGTGGTCCCTGCGTGTTCACCAAATGCAAGTATTGCAGTAAGACACCCAGGTCCTGTGCTTCTTAGACCTCTGGAATTTCTCACCAGTTAGTACATAAGCTTCGACCAGAAGCTTCACCCATTCCTTCTCTCCAGAGATGCTGCCTGTCCCGCTGAGTTACTCCAGCATTTTGTGTCTACATAGATACACAGATACATAGACAATAGGTGCAGGAGTAGGCCAATCGGCCCTCCGAGCCAGCACCGCCATTCAATGTGAACATGGCTGATCATCCAGAATCAGTACCTCGTTCCTGTCTTCTCCCCATATCCCTTGATTCCTCGAGCCCTAAGAGCTCTATTCAACTGTCTTTTGAATGCATCCAGTGAATTGGCCTCCACTGCCTTCTTAGGCAGAGAATTCCACAAATTCACAACTCTCTGTGTGAAAAACGTTTTCCTCATCTCAGTTCTAAATGGCCTACCCCTTTTTCTTAAACTGTGGCCCTTGATTCTGGACTCCCCCAACATCGGCAACATGTTTCCTGCCTCTAGCGTTTCCAATCCCTTAATAATTTTATATGTTTCTGTAAGATTCCCTCTCATCCCTCTAAATTCCAGTGTATACAAGCCCAGACGCTCCATTCTTTCATCATATGACAGTCCCGCCATCCCGGAAATTAACCTCGTGAACCTACGCGGCACTCCCTCAATAGCAAGAATGTCCTTCATCAAATTAGGAGACCAAAATTGCACACAATACTCCAGGTGTGGTCTCACCAGGGCCCTGTACAACTGCAGAAAGACCTCTTTGCTCCTAAACTCAACTCCTCTCGTTATGAAGACCAACTAGCTTTCTTCACTGCCTGCTGTACCTGCATGCTTACTTTCAGTGAATGATGTACTAGGACACCCAGGTCTCGATGTACTTCCCCTTTTCCTAACCTTACACCATTCTGATAATAATCTGCCTTCCTGTTCTTGCCACCAAAGTGGATAACCTTACATTTATCCACATTATATTGCATCTGCCATGCATCATGAATGGACCGATCCTGTTATTGTTATCCAAATGTGTAGCTATTACATCTTTAATAATCAACTCCAGCAACTTCCCCACCACTAATGTCAGGCTAACTGGTCTATAATTCCCTGCTTTCTCTCTCCCTCGTTTCTTAAAAACTGGGATAACATCAGCTATCCTCCATTCACAGAAACTGATCCAGAACCTATAGAACATTGGAAAAAGATCACTAATGCATCCACGATTTCTAGAGCCACCTCCTTGAGTACCCTTGGATGCAGACCATCAGGCCCTGGGAATTTATCAGCCTTCAGTCTCATCAGTCTACCCAACACCATTTCCTGACTAATGTGAATTTCCTTCAGTTCCTCCGTCACCCCAGATCCTCTGGCCTCTAGTACATCTGGGAGATTGTTTGTGTCTTCTAAAGTACTTGTTCAACTAGTCTGCCATTTCCTTGTTCCCCATAATAAATTCACCTGTTTCTGTCTTCAAGGGACCCACATTTGTCGTAACTAAATGTTTCCTCTTCACATACCTAAAGAAGCTTTTACTATCCTTTATATTCTTGGCTAGCTTACCTTCGTACAGTACTTCATCTCTTCTCCCTGTATTGCCTCTCTAGTTACCTTCTGTTGATCTTTAAAAGTTACCCAATCCTCTGGCTTCCCGCTCATCTTTGCTATGTTATTTGTCTTCTCTTTTATTTCTATACTGTCCTTGACTTCGCTTGTCAACCACGGCCACCTCTTACTCCCCTTAGAATCTTTCTTCCTTCAATTCAAACCAGCATCTGCAGTTCTTTCCTACTAACAATCTATATCCCTTTGCAGATAGGCAGCCTATCTCTCCTTAACTTCCTCCTACTTTTGTACAATCAACAAATTTAGCAGTTGTTATCATCATCCAAGTGATAATATCAATTGTTGAGACTTCAGTACTGATCCCTGTAGCACAACAGTTGTTGCGTCTTGCCATCCAGAAAAAGATCCATTGCTGCCTACGCCCTGTTTCCACTTACTCATCCAATCTTCCATCCACGTCAACATGTTACCGCCCGCACAAAGAGATTTTATTTTAAGTACTAGCTTTTGAAGCGGCACCTTAAATATTCTGGAAAGCTACAGGTAAGTTTATCACAGCTGCTGATGTGTCTTTTACGCACAACAAATGCTGCTTTTTCATAGACCAATAGCTCGCGAATTATCATTTCATTTTCACAGGACCATGTTAACTTTCTGCAATTTCCTTGATTCTTTCTGATCAGAAAACCCAATGGTCCAACACACATTCAACCCAGGGAACTAAGAGAATGAGAAAGATTCTCTGTAGCTCTGCTAAACTGAAGTATCACTGGAAACAGATGTCTTGCAGATGAATGGATGCAGATTCGCCACTGAATCTTTGGAAAGTGGTCATTATTACTTTATTCATCTCATGGATAGTTTGAATTTAAATCTTTTTTTTTGCTCTTTGAAAAATAGGATAAGACCTACCAAGTATAATTTTCAAATTACACATTTTGTTTCTAAATCTGGCTTTACTACCAGCTTTATTTCATGTATGCCATGACTGTATGTCATGTATGTCATGACTGTATATCATGTTGTCACTTGTGGGCAGAGCACCAAGGCAAATTCCTTGTATGTGAATACTTGGCCAATAAACCTTTCAATCATTCATTCATTCAGCTTTCCTCAGTATTTTAAAATTCATGGTTGCCACATTGTACTTTTTGTCATAATCATTGTACAAGATAAATATTATGTCAATAAACTCTGAGAGCACACAGTGGAAACTGCACAGTTATTACTCTCTGAGATCATTTAGGCAATAATAACGCTGATCTTTGGATCGTGGAATTTGCTCCAGTGGCCATCAACCATGCAAAATGTGCTTGTGACTAAGTCTGTAGGAAAGAACTGCAGATTCTGGTTTAAATCGAAGGTAGACACAAAATGCTGGAGTAACTCAGCGTGGACAGGCAGCATCTCTGGAGAGAAGGAATGGGTGACGTTTCGAGTCGAGACCCTTCTCCAGACTTCTTCAGAGATAGTTCTGCAGTTCTTTATAAACAATATTGTAGCATCCATTAAACTACCTAAATAAGTTGACAAAGACTTGGTTTAACCTGACACAGCAACATCTGGCATTTGCAGCCTAGAATTTTCTGCTTCTGTGCCTGGACTTGGATTTGATCAAAGAAAGAAAGAATGCAGCCCATAGAGCCACAGCTGACACTGGGCTTGATGTGTCTGAGGGGCTTCAGCCAGCAAAGGGTGACAGTGGTGTAACAGGTAGAGCTGCTGCTCCACCGCACCAGAGACCCCGGTTCGATCCTGACCTTGGGTGTTGCCTGTGTGGAGTTTGCACGTTCTCCCTATCACCTCCACATGCTCCAGTTTCCTCCCACATCCCAAAGACGTGCAGGTTTGGAGGTTAATGAGCCTCTGTAAATGTTTGGGAGTGGTTGAGAGAGTGGAATAACATAGAACTAGTGTGAATGGGTGGTCTGCAAGGACTCGGCAGGCCGAAGGGCCTTTTTACATGCTATATCTTTCAATACAATCAATGGGCAGAATGCAAGTTCATGAAGCATCACAGATTAAAATACACATTATAATTGCATGGTTCTTCCTTCTAAATAAATGAATACACCCTTTGGTAAAAATAGTGCCTTGTAGTAAGTTTGTAGTTTGCCTTGTAGTCACCTCCAGCTTCCACCATTGCAGAATAAAACAGTTGGAACTAAAATCTTATCACATATATTTACATGAATTCAGGAAACAAATCAGAGTTCTTGTGAGTTTGTCTCCCTTTAGTCCTCAGAGGACTAGGAACTGGAAATATCAGAGATGTTCAGAATTTAAAAATAAAGCATGAATTATTCTCAGTTGTTGATTTAATGTCCTGCTTTTTTTTCTTTTCTTCCTGAACCAGCACAGCGAAATTTTCCACTAGCTAGAGGAAGCAGCTGTATAAATGAGTCACCTATAGATGGTTTGTAGAGACTTACTTGGTGGACTTACCAACAGTACAACATGATGACTAATAATTGCACGGAGCGATCACATTTGTCCGTACGATGTTCCGTGCTTCCTGCTAGCACAGCAGTAATCGTTATATTTGCTCAGAATATAAGGAGTTATATATTAACTCCGTGAAGGAGCTATAAAGGCTCTCTAGCAGTGCAGTGACCCAAAAAGCCTTACATTAAAAGCACTTTTGAATTTCCTGAACAGATTTGAGCATGCCATTTGACTTGTTAAAAAGAATCTGTATTAATTTGTGACTAATGTTCCGTCCCTTGCTTTCACAGAGTGATCGAGAAATACAGCAAGAAAAATAAGCCCTTCGGCCTACCCAGTTGCCACCGACCAACAGTGGACCTGAGACACTAATTCAACCTTAATCCCATTTTGAATTATATTTTATTTCTTTCCCATGTTCTGAAAGACTTCTCTGAAAACATAAATTCCAAATCTCTTACTTAAGTGACTTATTTGTTCACATCTCTGTGATAAATGAATAAGGTATACATTCAATCTTACATCGGTAACATCACCTATTTTCCTGTGCGGGGTTCCATTTAACGTGGTGGCTTTAATCTGGCCAGGTAAAGTGAGTGATAAAGACAAATGATGCAATCTCTAAGCAGATTTTTTTTTCCACGGAATGCTAGCTTCCTTTCACAAACAGAATTTTTTTTTTTAGTGAAGCAAATCCAATGAAAACATAACAACAAAACAATTACTTTAATTGACAGATCGTTATCGAGGAAAACATTTTTTCACATGAAGGACATAGTGTTCAGTAAGGTTACAGAGTCACAAGAAATCGGAGATGCTGGATGCTTGAGCATAAAATAAAGTGCTGGAGGAACTCCGCTGGCCAGGCAGCATCTGTGTAGGGAAATGGAGAGGTGATATTGTGCGTCGAGACCCTCGTTCAGGCTGACTGGAGTTGGGAGGGGAAACTATGATAAAGGAGGTGGCGATGTGTTAAAACCTGGCAAGTGATAAGTGGAGAGAGACACAAAATGCTGGAGTAACTCAGCGGGCCAGGCAGCATCTGTGGAGAGAAGTAATGGGTGACATTTTGGGTTGAGACCCTTATTCAGACCCGACCCAAAACGTCACTTCAATTTAACCTGGGGTTGGGTGGGAAGATAAGTGAACAAGGAGTAACAAACCGAGTTGTCACTAGGCAAAATAAGACAGCAAGATGTGACGGATGTTGGGTTAAATTGAAGTGACGGAATTTTTTTTTAGAGATACTTCGTGGAAACTGGCCCTTCGGCCCACCGAGTCTGTGCCAACCTGCAATCCCTGCACATTAACACTACCTACACACACTAGGGACAATTGTACATTGTATACCAAGCCAATTAGCCTACAAACCTGTACGTCTTTGGAGTGAGGGAGGAAACCGGAGATCTCGGAGAAAACTCACGCAGGTCACAGGGAGAATGTACAAACTCCGTACAGACGGCACCTGTAGTCAGGATCGAACCCGGGTCTATGGTGCTGTAAGGCGGTAGCTCTAACGCTGCGTCACCGTGCTGCCCCGTTTATTTTCTTTCCTTCATTCAGCACTTTAAATCTATATTACTAAAAGTCTGATCTTGACCGCTTTTGGCACACTGTGGCGTGATTTCCGAGAGAACACCGCCGCCTACGGCCGTCATTTTTGGCCACCTCGCTCAGAGCCCCCCTCCGCCTTTCGGGACCGGAGGGTTTTTCCCATCGATGAAAAATCAGAGAGATATTAATGTTTTTAAAAGATTTGCCATTCTCTCTGCTGCCCCTCCTGATGGGAGGGGGAGTGACTATAAAACCCGGAAGTGGTGTGCCACACTCAGTCTGTTCAAGATGGAGGAAGCCAGAGGGTCATGTTTCTCTGAGCTGTGAATAACACTGAACACATGTCTACTCAATTGTGAGTGCCCTTAATGCGGTTCTAAAATGCTTGCAAAAAGTGTCTATTGGTTCTAAAATGCTTGCAAAAAGTGTCTCTATTGGTTCTAAAATGCGTGCAAAAAGTGTATCCATTGGTTCTAAAATGCTTGCAAATAGTGTCTCTTTTGGTTCTAAAATGCTTGCAAAAAGTGTCTCTATTGGTTCTAAAATGCTTGCAAAAAAATGTCTATTGGTTCTAAAATGCTTGCAAAAAGTGTCTTGGTTCAAAAATGCTTGCAAAAAGTGTCTTTTGGTTCAAAAATGCTTGCAAAAAGTGTCTCTATTGGTTCAAAAATGCTTGCAAAAAGTGTCTCTATTGGTTCAAAAATGCTTGCAAAAAGTCTCTATTGGTTCTAAAATGCTTGCAAAAAGTGTCTTTATTGGTTCTAAAATGCTTGCAAAAAGTGTCTATTGGTTTTAAAATGCTTGCAAAACGTGTCTCTATTGGTTCTAAAATGCTTGCAAAAAGTGTCTCTTTTGGTTCTAAAATGCTTGCAAAAAATGTCTATTGGTTCTAAAATGCTTGCAAAAAAATGTCTATTGGTTCTAAAATGCTTGCAAAAAGGGTCTTTATTGCTTCTAAAATGTGTGTGTACGCATCGTCTGTCTGTGCGTGCGTATGTGTGAGTGTCTGTGTCTGTGTAAGCGTCTGTGGATGAGTGTGTGAGTGTCTGTGTATGAGTGTGTATGTATGTGTAAGTGCCTGTGTATGTGTGTGAGTGTTTGACTGTGTCTCTGTGCATGAGTATCTGTCTGTGTGTCTGTAGGTGTGTCTGTGAGTGTGTGTCTGCGTGAGTGTGTGTACGTGTTTGTGAGTGTGTGTGCGTGTGTGTGTGTGTCTTTGTGTTTGTGTGTATTTCTGTGTGAATGTGTCTTTATGTGTGTGTCTGGCTGCATGTGTGTGTGTTTTGTGTGTGTGTGTGTGTGTGTGTGTGTGTGTGTGTGTGTGTGCTACACTCTGCTAGGAGTGCTGTGAGGTTGGACTTGCGGCCTGCACTCCATGATGACTTTTGAGGTAAATTCTCAGATTTTCTTTGTTAATATTTGTCCGCTAAATCTCTCTATATTAAAATTGTCTTTTTTTTAATATCAAAAGCAAAGTGTTATCAAGAGGCAGTGAGCAGCAGAACACAGCAAGAGACACAACAAAAAAGAACTTAATAAATCTCATCTTTAACATTTAAATTGGTGTTATATTTTAAGTCATTCACATTTTAAACCTTAATAAATCCTTTTTCCACTTGTCATGCCTGTGTGCTCTTCATCACAATAGTAACCTAATAGGCAGGAATGGTTGCGCTGTCGGAGAGCCACTAAGAGTGCATGGGGGGGGGGAGGTTGAGGGGAGATGGACTGAATGTGTGTGGGGGAGGGGAATGGCGGAGCAGAGTGGGGGGTGAAGGGAGGATGGGTGACTGAGTGAACTGCCACCACCAGCCATGAGTGACTGGGCTGCCAGCCCACCAGCCATGAGTAAGTGAAATGTCAGCCCACCAGCTGTAAGTGACTGAAGTGCCAGCCCACCACCCATGACTTAGTGAACTGCCAGCTCACCTGCCATGACTCACTGAACTGCAAGTCCAAAAATCCATTCAGTCCACAATGTCCATACTAGCCCTCTGGAAACCAGTTCCTTCAGTGCACAACAGCCTGAGTGACTGAGCTGCCCGGCCAGAGTGACTGAGCTGCCAGCCCAAGAATCCATTCAGCCCACAATGTGCATACTAGCCCTCTGGAAACCAGTCCCTTTGACCTACAACACACATACTAGCGCTCCAGAAAGACTGGCTAGCAATAATGGAATTGGTGCAGAGGTGGAATATTGCATTGGGGGACCAGCCCCCCCGTGTGAAGCTGGGACCCAACGGGTCCCACTTAGTCTAGTGATATATATTTCTTGGCCTGAGGGAACGGCCAGAATCATACTCCCAGCCCCTGTCAATGATGCTGTTGAAACCTTTAGCCTGGTTCTTCATTTTTAATCTTAAGTGCCAAAGTGCATTGAATGGAATGTCACCAAGGCCGGACAGGTGGGCACAAAAATGAATCATAAATACTGGGCAGGATTAAGCTTGGCCTCTAAATTTGACTTTGACTTTGAAAAATAATTGAAAGAATAGATTGAAGGAGAGCACAGAGTTTCCGTATTGAGGCCCTAGAAAAGATTGCTTTGGGATACGCTGAAACATGCTAAAGTATATTGCAGGGGGATGATCAAATAACATTTTGCTACCAAATCAAATAAGGGGATGTGATGCGACTAGATCAGTGAAACATGGGGGAAGTGAATGTTTTTAAGGAGCGTATAATGGAATGAACAAGAGGTAGAAATACCAAGAGGTTAAGTGAGTGTATCCTGGAGCTTAAGGCCTTGACAGCCAAAGGCACTTTGCTCATACGAGCAATTTTCTCATGTTAAAGTGCTGCATTTGGTGCCCATGATGTGTTTCCCTACAGTTTGGGGATTGGTGACCACTCTGCAAAACACCTCTATTTAGTCCACAAGGGTGACGAGCTTCTAAATGCCTGCCTCGCTAATGCTCCATCGTAGTCTTACTCCCAGTTTGGTTTAGTTTAGAGATACACCGTGGAAACAGGCCCTTCGGCCCACCGGGTCCGTGCTGTCCAGTGATCCCCGCACATTAACACTACGCTACCACCAAGCCAAACTTACCAACAAACCTGCACGTCCTCGAGTTCTCTGTCTTTGGCTTCCTGCATTATTCCAACAAAGCTCAAGGTAAATGAAGAACTGCCCTGTCATCTTCCAACCGTGACCGTCCTGATGTCCAATTCATTCAATGATTTCAGATAACCAGTCCTTCCAGTTTGTATCAGAATTGGTGGATTTGTGTGGAACATCAGCAACCTGAAAACATTAGGTTTGTTTGCTTTTCCACAGATGCTGTCTGACCTGTTGAGTGTTTCCAGCATCATTTGTTTTCATTTTGCAGCATCTCACTTTGAGGAATGATTCAGATACCAGAAGTGTCTCTCGGGGGGCACGGTGGCACAACGGTAGAGTTGCTGCCTTACAGCGCTTGTAGCTCCGGAGAACCGGGCTCTATCCCGACTACGGGTGCTATCTGTACGGAGTTTGTACGTTCTCCCCATGACCGCGTGGGTTTTCTCTGAGATCTTCGGTTTCCTCCCACACTACAAAGGTTTGTACGTTAATTGGCTTGGCTTTGTATACTTGGGATAAGTGTAAATTGTCCCTAGTGTGTGTAGACTAGTTAATGTGCGAGGATCGCTGGTCGGTGCGGAATCGCTGGGCCAAAGCGCCTGTTTCCGTGATGTACCTCTAAACTAAACTAAACTAAACTAAACTAAAAATGATGTGGAGGCATGCTGATCTCATCAATATTTGCAGAGAATGTGAGGGGGCATACAGAACTGACGTGAAACATAGAAACATAGAAAATAGGTGCAGGAGGAGGCCATTCGGCTCTTTGAGCCAGCACCGCCATTCATTGTGATCATGGCTGATCGTCCCCTATCAATAACCCGTGCCTGCCTTCTCCCCATATCCCTTGATTCCACTAGCCCCTAGAGATCTATCTAACTCTCTCTTAAACCCATCCAGTGATTTGGCCTCCACTGCCCTCTCCATTATTATAGGTGAAAGGAGCACATTTTAGGAATTCTAAACTGTGCTTCATATGATAAAGTGCCCTGAAGTTGTCACTGTCTCATGAATGTTTTAACACTGCAGTGAAATTGTAATGGATACATTAATTAATCCCATGCTGAGGACAGAGATGTAGCTGAAAAAAAATCACACCACAAAAATAAAGCTTCCAAACTCCAAACCTCGTCCTCCTTATGTGTTTTGGCTGAAGTTTATTCTGTATTGTGTTTGCGATTACATCTGCGGGGAAGGAAACCCTTTGGTCAGATGCACCATGGAAGTGATGTGTAGATATATCCATGGTACCAACTGTGGAGGCAGAGGAAAGCCGATGATTTTACAGCACACCTGGTCGCTTGGGCCTTATCACTGGTGCACGTACGCTGCGCTTGGCTCTCACCAAGGTCCAAGATTAGAGGCCTGTTGCAAATACCATGACCCTGAGATCTGTCACCGCATGGTACAACCCCCTGAAATACAGCACCACCACATCATTCTTTTGTTTTGCAATTGTCTAACTTATTTCTTGGTGTATTAAATTAAACATCATGGAACAATGTTTCCGCAAAACTGGGAACTCAGTCAATTCTTCACTGTCACAAAAGCCAAAAATCAGATTACACCCTCGTTCTAATGTGTTGAGCGGTGTATTTATTTTATGCACTATTTATTGAGCCTTGTTATTTCAAGCAGTAAGGCTGTGCACCAGTTTGTAATCGGCAGCTGGTGACTTTTATTTAGCCTTTTGTATTTCTCATGTTGGTAGATAAAAATACTGCATCTTGACAGTGGCAATAATAGTCGTTGAAGTGTCGTTGGGTTTCAGTAGCAAACTATTTGAGAGTTTTAAAATGGTTAGGGGTAAGGAGTTGAGATGGTGTCCATGGTGTCATTACTGTAGATTTACAGAAGGGTCTCAACCTGTAAAGTCAACCATTCCTTCAGTCCAGAGATGCTGCCTGTCCAGTTGAGTTACTCCAGCATTTTCACATGTTCACAAGTTATAGGAGTAGAATTAGGCCATTTGGCCCATCGAGTCTACTCCGCCATTCGATCATGGCTGATCTCTACCTCCTAATCCCATTTTCCTGCCTTCCCCCCATAAGCCTTGACACCCATTCTAATCAAGAACTTATCTATCTCTGCCTTAAAAATATCCACTGACTTGGCCTCCACATCCCTCTGTGGCAATGAGTGCCACAGATTAACTACTCTCTGACTAAAGAAGTTCTTCCTCACCTCCTTTCTAAAAGAGCGCCCTTTCATTCTGAGGCTATGACCTCTGGTCCTATACTCTCCCACCAGTGCAAACATCCTTTTTGACATTTTGTCAAATCTAATCTCCAATTGATTCAGGATTATTATTACAATACAGGTATTGATGAAAGAAAACGGTCACAAACCTGTGATGTAACTGAAGAATTTGATAATATGATCAATTTATAATTATCATCTGAACCCAAATATTGAATTAAAGGCAAGATCACTCAATGTTATTGGTTATTTATTAATTATGTTCTGCAAATCTTGTGCCGTTTAACTCAATTTTGGATACAGTCATTTTGTTCACTGCATCTTTGGCATGTGACACCATTCACAAACTCCATGAAATGACTTGACCAACATTACTGTCAGGACATATCTGTTGTTGTTTACATATCTGTTGTGCTGCTTTAGTTTAGTTTAGAGATACAGCGTGGAAACATGCCCTTTGACCCACCGAGTCCGCGCCGAACAGTGATCCCCGCACATTAACACTATCCAACACACACTAGGGACAATTTACATTGTATACCAACCCAATTAACCTACAAACCTGTACGTCTTTGGAGTGTGGGAGGAAACTGAAGATCTCGGAGAAAACCCACGCAGGTCACGGGGAGAACGAACAAACTCCGTACAGACAGCACCCGCAGTCGGGATCGAACCCGAGTCTCTGGCGCTGTAAGGCAGCAACTCTACCGCTGCGCTACCGTGCCACCTGCTACAGTCTAACCATTATGCATAGTGCGAGAAGATCACCAAAAATATTATTTTCCATTCCAGCATGAATCGGTGGATCAGAACCTTCAGCCAAGAACATTATTTGTCTTATGGTCTAATTTTGTAACAAAAAACAGTAAAATCCATCAGCATTTAACTATGTCAAGGCCACAATTTTTCTGATGTCTACAATAAGATGTAGCTACGGAAAACAAATAATGCCTGTTAGTATTTCCCAATGGTTTCTGACTTTCATTGCTTTAATTTGACCTGGGCATGTTGTCCCGACATTCATTTTAACACTGAATAAACTACAAATAGTTCATGTCATTGAAATGAGCTGGATAAGGACGAGCAAGGTTTTGAAAAGCACGGGATATGAGAAACAATCTAATCAATGGTGGACAATGAATGGGAAAATAGATTCCACACAAAATGCCCAATGCCCACGGAATTCTCTGCCATGGAAGGTAGTGGAGGCCAATTCACTGGAAGCATTCAAGAGAGAGTTAGATAGAGCTCTTAGGGCCAATGGAATCAAGGGATATGGAGAGAAAGCGGGAACGGGATACTGATTCTGGATGATCAGCCATGATCATATTGAATGGCGGTGCTGGCTCGAAGGGCCGAATGGCCTACTCCTGCACTTATTTTCTATGTTTCTATGAGCAGAAACATGTTAACTAATGATTTGTTTTGCTGATGGAATTTGCTGTCTAGCCTATTCTCACTAATATATTCTGGACGTATTGTTGGCCAACCCACATATCTACCCTCTGCAATTCTGAGTTCATCATGACCTCAACCACAGTCATTCTAACTCACCTGATCTTATACAGTCATGGAGTTATGGAGTTATATTTCATGAAAGTAGACCCTTTGGGCCAACTCATACACGTGACTGTGCAGCCAGAACCACAGGCCTTCATGGTCAGGTCAATAACCTTGCACTTGCAACAACTGGGACTTGGAAATGGCGCCAAACTGACGACACTGTATACCGACTCAGTGTACTACTACTGTACACACTGTACAGTAACAGAGAAACATATCTAATGTGTATCTAAGTGCTTATGTACAGTGATACTTGTACTGAACTGCATACAAAAATGAATTTCACTGTATATCGGTAAAGGTGACAACTAAAGCACCAAATTACCGATCTTGTCCGAGATCCCTATGAATGGTCCATATTCCACCAAACCATTAGTATCGATGCACTAACCTCGTGTCTTTAAATGTTGTCATTGTGCCCATCTCTACCACTGCTGCTGGCACTCATTCCATGCAAGCACCACACTCTATCAAAAGGTTGCATCACAGGTCCCTATGAAATCTTTCCCCCCTTCATCTGAAACCTATGCCCTCTGGTTTTAGACTCTCCTTCCCTGAGGAAAAGGTGGTGACTATTAACTTTACCGATGCAATTCAACATTTTATCAACTTCTGTGAAGGTCTCACCTCGGCCTTATAAGCTCCAGGGAAAAAAGACCCAGTCTATCCAGCCTCTCCTTATAACTCAAACCTTCCAGAACTGCCAACGCCATCATCAATCTTTCTTGCATCCTTCCCAGTTTAATGATATCCTTGATGCAGCAGGTTGACTAGAAATGTACAGTGTTCTCCAAATGTGGCCTTACCAATGTCTTGTGGGCTGTAACATGACATAGAAACATAGAAATTAGGTGCAGGAGTAGGCCATTCGGCCCTTCGAGCCTGCACCGCCATTCAATATGATCATGGCTGATCATCCAACTCAGTATCCCGTACCTGCCTTCTCTCCATACCCTCTGATCCCCTTAGCCACAAGGGCCACATCTAACTCCCTCTTAAATATAGCCAATGAACTGGCCTCGACTACCCTCTGTGGCAGGGAGTTCCAGAGATTCACCACTCTCTGTGTGAAAAAAGTTCTTCTCATCTCGGTTTTAAAGGATTTCCCCCTTATCCTTAAGCTGTGACCCCTTGTTCTGGACTTCCCCAACATCGGGAGCAATCTTCCTGCATCTAGCCTGTCCAACCCCTTAAGAATTTTGTAAGTTTCTATAAGACCCCCTCTCAATCTCCTAAATTCTAGAGAGTATAAACCAAGTCTATCCAGTCTTTCTTCATAAGACAGTCCTGACATCCCAGGAATCAGTCTGGTGAACCTTCTCTGCACTCCCTCTATGGCAATAATGTCCTTCCTCAGATTTGGAGACCAAAACTGTACGCAATACTCCAGGTGTGGTCTCACCAAGACCCTGTACAACTGCAGTAGAACCTCCCTGCTCCTATACTCAAATCCTTTTGCTATGAAAGCTAACATACCATTCGCTTTCTTCACTGCCTGCTGCACCTGCATGCCCACTTTCAATGACTGGTGTACCATGACACCCAGGTCTCGCTGCATCTCCCCTTTTCCTAGTCGGCCACCATTTAGATAATAAATGGGTTGTACATAGGATCCTAACTTAGGATTCAATGCCCTGAGCAGTGAAGACAAATGTGCCAAATGCCTCCTTCACTACTCTATCCACCCAGGTCGCCACCGTCATGAACTGTACATCAAGCCACCAGTATCTCTCTGTTCCTTAACACTCCTCAAGTGTGTAAGTCCTACCAAAATGTAACATCTCAGGAGCGGAAAAGACTGCAAAAAGTTGTGACCACTGCCCAGTCCATCACCAGCTTTGCCCTCCCCACCATCGAAGGGATCTATCAAAGTCGCTGCCTCAAAAAGGCAGCCAACATCATCAAAGACCCACACCATCCCGGCCACACACTCATTTCACCATTGCCATCGGGAAGAAGGTACAGAAGCCTGAAAACTAATGTCCAGGTTCAGGAACAGCTGCTTCCCTACAGCCATCAGACTATTAAACACAACAACAAATAAACTCTGAACTACAACCTATTATTATCAATGCACTATATTTGTCTGTTTATTGAGTATGTGTGCATGTGTATATACACACACTGAACCTTTTTTCTTCTCCCGTTATATACTATGTTTACATATTCTGTTGTGTGGCAGCAAGCAAGAATTTCATTGTCTTATCTGGGACACATGAAAATAAAACACTCTTGACTCTTTATCTGAATTCCTTCCACTATCCTACCAATGTTAGTATCATCTGTAACGTTACTAACCATTCACATATACATTGTTAATATACATAACCAACCATAGTGGACCTAGCAGCGATCCCCGCCTTTCACTACTAGTTACAAGCCTCTGGTCAGGAAAACAATCCTCAACCACCTTTGTTTCCCACCATCAATCCACATTGTGTTCCTGGATCCCATATGATCTAACCTTCCAGACCAAATTATCATGCAGTAACCTGTCGAAGACATTGCTAAAATCCACGTGGACAATGTATTCCACACTGCCCACAATACATTCCACACTAATTTTCTTATTCACCTCTTCAACCAACTCAACCAAATTTGTGAGCCACGATTTATCTGCTATTTTTTAATTTCATCTCACTATAATAAGTCTGCTTGCTGTCTTTATTATCTTCATTGAAGACTGAACCACTAACAATAGTCAAAGTACGAAGAACTTTTCCAATCCACTACTATTTGATAAACTCTTACACTAACAACACCAAGATGATATCAGCAAAACTAAAGCGCAAGATAATGGCACAAGTGAAGTAATGCTTTATAAAACAAGAATTGTCATCGAGCATAGCTTGATCATCAATATTCAAACTGAACAGTACATTGTGATAGCATGTTATTTATCATAGACCTTGGCCAGTACTTGAGTCAACATCATCATCATTGTGTAATAACCTGTTACTGTGTAACTTATCACCGGATGTGCCAAGTCTTATCAGTTATTGAGCTTGTCCTTTTGCACAATTTTCCATTTCAGAGTATATTGAGACATTCTAAAGGTTTATCAGGGAATGACTCTATCTTCAGTGTCTGCTGGAGAAATATTCTGACCTTGTGGAATTTAACAAGCTGTTTTTTCTTCCCATCTCTTTAAAAAAAAAGTATCTGAGGAAGGTTTTAATATATACTTTATACCAATCTAAAATTGTGCAATTATTTGTCAATATGTGTGTAGTAATGGGCGGCACGGTGGCATAGTGGTAAAGTTGCTGCCTTACAGCGCTTCTAGCGCCTGAGACCTGGGTTCGATCCAGGCTACATGCTTGCCTGTACGGTTTTCCCCGTGACCTGCGTGGGTTTTCTCCGAGATCTTCAGTTTCCTCCCACACTCCAAAGACATACAGGTTTGTAGGTTATTTGGCTTGGTATAAATGCAAAAAAATCGTCCCTCATAGCCCTGTCCCACGGTACGAGTTCATTCCAAGAGCTCTCCCAAGTTTAAAAAAAAATCAAACTCGTGGTAAGCACGGAGAGTGAACGTAGCAGGTAAGTCGGAGCTCGGGACGTCTCTTAGCGCTAACGGCAGGTATTCGGGAAGACTCGCTAACGGCAGGTACTCGGGAAGACTCGCTAACAGCAGGTAAGCACGGGAAGACTCGTGAAGATTTTTCAACATGTTGAAAAATGTCCACGAGAGCCCCGAGTACCGACGAGTGGCCATTACCGTAAATCTCCGAGTTCAAATCAGGGCAAACTCGGGAGAACTCTTGGAATGAACTCGTACCGTGGGACAGGGGTTTCAGTGTAGGAAAGTGTTAATGTGCAGGGATCGCTGGTCGTTGCGGTCTCGATTGGCCGAAGGGCCTGTTTCTGCGCTGTATCTCTAAACTAAACTAACTATGTTGACAAAGCAGACACAGTATGAGTTGGATAAGGCATCACATGGAAAAAAAAGGGACATTGGTTGAAATCTGCAGACCAGGAGGGAGAAAAGATATTTCCTACAATAGAGCAAACTAACAATTATAAAATAGATTGCAGCTGGTGAAGCATGAAATATATTGGAAAAAAGATGTTTGATGTTGAATCAAATGAAGTTTCAAAACTATAGATATTCAAATAAAACTGAAAATTTACAATAAATGTTTATTTATTTTGTTGAAAAAAAGGACTGGCTCCGAATAAATCATGTACAAGTTGGCTTTCCTACCGGAAGATATGAGAAACTTCACCAAGCAACAACTGCCAAGTGCAAGAGGAAGCAACATTAGAAGGTCGTCTGTGTTCAACATGGATCAGACTGGATGCAAATAAATGGTTGGCTGTCGGTTTTCATACCTCAGCCTGACCACAGCTCCCTGTAGACTTCCTTGAAAAATGGTTGAACAAATACCCCCTTTTATAATTTGGGCTGATGGAGTGTTCAAAAAGTGCTTAAGGAATCCTGAAGAGATTATGTTCCAAACTAAAGACGATTGTTGACATAAGATAAATGTCAAAAAAAAAAGATAAGATACTTTGAATTGCTAACCTGACAACTGATAAAGAAAGGTGGACAAAAATGCTGGAGAAACTCAGCGGATGAGGCAGCATCTATGGAGCGAAGGAAATAGGCAATGTTTCAGGTCGAGACCCTTCTCAGACTTCTTCAGATAAAGAAAGCCCAGCCATGCAGGTCAATGGGAGATCAAACTAGAGACAAATATCACAACACAACCTTTGGACTCGAAATTATTTTTTTGGAATCTCTTGAAATGTACAAAACTAGGCAGTAGATTTGTAACTAAAGAAAAATATAAACTGTGTAACCAACATGTAGCCATTGGACATCGGCCAGAGTTTACTGTCCAGTAAACTTTGGAGATATGAAATACTGGAATTGGGTACCTCAAAGCACTGGAAACCATCAATGCAGTTACCACAAAATCCTCCAGACCCATTGGCAGGACAAGCAAGTCGGAGCTGGAGTCCCCTCCCAGACCAGCAGCCCCAACATCAATGCTCTATTTACTCCCAGCCAGTTGCTTTGGACTGATAACATCATTGCATGCCTAATATCAGACTCCCAACACAGACAGTCTATTTGAAGTTTGACAAGGCTGGAGATGAATGGGATGACAGATAGGGCGGCACGGTGGCGCAGCGGTAGAGTTGCTCCTGACCGTGCTTGCAGCGCGGGAGACCATGGTTCGATTCTGACAACGAGTGCTGCCCCTATGGTGTTTGTACCTTCTGACCGCGTGGGTTTCCTCAGAGATGTTCGGTTTCCTCCTACACTCCAAACATGTACAAGTTAATTGGTTTGGAATGAAATGTAAATTGTCCCTAGTGTGTGTAGGATAGTGTGTGACGTGCAATGATCGCTGGTCGGTGCGGACTGGGTGGGCTGAAGGGCCTGTTTCCTCACAGTATCTCGAAACAAAACTAAACTGAACTAAACTAAAAACACTTCCAAAATGGTCGCAGAAACAATGCTACCAGCAGTTCTGACGAGGTAATCCCTGGCCCACGATCAAACAACATAGAGAAGGAATATCCAGGAAGACACAGAGTCCGTTCATGAGAAGAAATGAGGAAACCCTGTGAAAAGAGTAGGAGTGCACGGTGCTACCCACCCAACTACACAACAGGCCTTTCCCACCCACCGATAATGAAGGCAATTGCAATTCACACATAGGCTTCATCGGTCACCACACAACCACACAGAAGAGAATCTAGCTCTTAAAATGAGAGTTGATATGGAATATGCAAGCATTAGCAGGGTACGTATTAATGAACATTAACCAGCACCTTCCTGTTAATGGTAAATTGTGTTTAATAAGACCTTTTGAAGTATAAGCTTTGCTGTGGGCACAAGGAAGAATTAGAACCAAAATATGTGGTGACTAAACAATATGCATCTCCCAAAGTTTCTATTCATCAAAATCAATGGGGCTGAAGTCCGGAACCGGGGTACATGCAGAGCAAATTGTTGTGATGTATATTTAGCCAGGTTTGCTGGTGAATTTGCAATCTCAAAGACCCTGCAAAGGAATGTGCACAGGTTAAGAGTCAAGAGTGTTCTATTGTCATATGTACCAGATAGAACAATGAAATTCTTACTTGCAGCAGCACAACACAATATGTAAACATAGTGTTCAAGAAGGAACTGCAGATGCTGGAAGATCGAAGGTACACAAAAATGCTGGAGAAACTCAGCGGGTGCAGCAGCATCTATGGAGCGAAGGAAATAGGCGACGTTTCGGGCCGAGACACTTCTTCAGACTGATGGGGGGTGGGGGGGGAGAAGGAAGGAAAAAGGGAGGAGGAGGAGCCCGAGGGCGGGGGGATGGGAGGAGACAGCTCGAGGGTTAAGGAAGGGGAGGAGATGGGAGGAGACAGCTCGAGGGTTAAGGAAGGGGAGGAGACAGCAAGGGTTAGCAAAATTGGGAGAATTCAATGTTCATGCCAACCAGACGCAAGCAACCCAGGCGGAATATGAGGTGCTGTTCCTCCAATTTCCGGTGTTGCTCACTCTGGCAATGGAGGAGACCCAGGACAGAGAGGTCGGATTGGGAATGGGAGGGGGAGTTGATGTGCTGAGCCACCGGGAGTTCAGGTAGGTTATTGCGGACTGAGCAGAGGTGTTCGGCGAAACGATCGCCCAACCTCCACTTAGTCTCCCCGATGTAAATCAGCTGACATCTAGAGCAGCGGATGCAGTAGATGAGGTTGGAGGAGATACAGGTGAACCTTTGTCACACCTGGAACGACTGCTTGGGTCCTTGAATGGAGTCGAGGGGGGAGGTGAAAGGACAGGTGTTGCATTTCTTGCGGTTGCAATGGAAAGTGCCCGGGGAGGGGGTGGTACGGGAGGGAAGGGAAGAATTGACAAGGGAGTTGCGGAGGAAGCGGTCTTTGCGGAAGGCAGACATAGGGGGAGATGGGAAGATGTGGCGAGTGGTGGGGTCACGTTGGAGGTGGCGGAAATGGCGGAGGATTATTTGTTGTATTTGCCGGCTGGTGGGGTGAAAGGTGAGGACTAGGGGGACTCTGCCCTTGTTGCGAGTGCGGGGATGGGGAGAGAGAGCAGTGTTGCGGGGTATGGATGAGACCCTGGTGCGAGCCTCATCTATGGTGGCGGAGGGGAATCCCCGTTCCCTGAAGAACGAGGACATTTCCGATGCCCTGGTGTGGAACGTCTCATCCTGGGAACAGATGCGGCGTATGCGGAGGAATTGGGAGTAGGGGATGGAGTCTTTACAGGGGGCAGGGTGGGAAGACGTGTAGTCCAGATAGCCATGTTAGTCAGTTGGTTTGTAGTGTAATAGTGCATAGTTACGTGGCTTGTAAGGAAGTGAAAAATGAATTCTAATGTGGGGAAACCAGCTCGGTCAAACTGAAAGAAACAATAGAATAATTCTTTGCTCCTTGGAGGATGAGGGGCGATCTTATAGAGGTGTACAAAATCAAGAGAGGAATAGCTTGGGTAGACGCACAGAGTCTTTTGCCCAGAGTTGGGGAATCGAGAAACAGAGGACATATGTTAAAGGTGAGGGGGGCAAAAATGTAATGGGAAGCTGAGGGGGAACTCTTTTACACAAAGGGTGGTGGGTGTATGGAACAATCCACTGGAGGAAGTAGTTGAGGCAGATACTATTGCAATGTTTAAGAAACAATTAGACAGGTACATGGGTAGAACTGGTTTAGAGGGATATGGGCCAAAAGCAGACAGGTGGTACTAGTGTAGATGGGGCATGTTGGTCGGCATTGGCAAATTGGGCCGAAGGGCCTGTTTCCACGCTGAGTGACTCCATGACTTTTTGGGTTTTTTTAAATGTATTTTATTAGAAGCATTTGTGCAAGAATAAAGCAACCGGCATGGCAGTTATACAATTTCTGTACAGCTTCATTTTTAACATTAATACATGAATCAAGAAAAAAGAGAAAAAAGGAAAGAATGAAGAAAAAGAAAAATGACAAAAGTTCTTGGACAAAATTCTTGGAGTTTTGTCTTTTACACTGAGGACGGATATATTTGCCTTTGAGAGGATGCAGCTAAGGTTCATTCGTATGATTTGAGGTATGAGACGGTTGCCATGTGAACACAGCTTGTGGGATGGGCCAATGAACTTTGCAGTTTCGAAGAATGGAAGATGCAAGAAAAATGTAAGATTCTGCATGGGTTTAATGGGATAGACGCTGAGGCATTATTTCCATGCTGGGAAAAAATCGCAATAAGGGATTGTGATTTTGAACTGAATTGGGAAGAAATATCTTTACTTAGATATGGTCTCAAATAATTAGTTGGAAGAGTCAATGTACATCGGAGCCAGAATGTTAATTGAACAATAGAACCAAGTTGATTTCCAACCCCAGATAAAGGTGGGCAGCACAGTGGCGCAGCGGTAGAGTTGCTGCCTTACACCGCTTACAGCACCAGAGACCTGGGTTCGATCCCGACAACAGATGCTGTCTGTACAGAGTTTGTATTTTCTCCCCGTGACCGCGTGGGATTTCTCCAAGATCTTCGGTTTCCTCCAACACTCCAAAGTCGTACAGATTTGTAGGTTAATTGGCTTGGTATACAATGTAAAATTGTCCCTAGTGTGTGTGTAGGATGGTGTTAATGTACGAGGATCGCTGGTCGGTGCGGACTCGGTGGACCTGTTTCCGCACTGTATCTCTAAACTAGAACTAAACTAAAACAAAAAGAAGATCAATGAATTTTAAAACAATGGAAATCTAAACCTAAAAGACAAACTATTAGAAATGTTCAGAAAGTCAGGCCACAACTGTGGGAAGAGAAACAGGGTAAACATTTCCGGTTGCAGACCCTTCCTCAGAACTGCACAGAGGACAAACGCGGCTTGTAAAGTGGCAGAGGGTGGAGGATATATCTCTGGTGGAAAAAAACCAGGGACAATGGTGTTAGGCTGGAAATAGGGTGGGGACACAAACGGTTGCAGGTGCTGGAATCTGGAGCCATAAACAAACTGCTGGAGCTACTCAGCAGGCCAGGCAGGATCTGTGGAGGAAGATAGCCAGTTGACGTATAGGGTTAAGTCCCGTCCCTTGGACTGAAAGAGTAGAGGGGAGAGGCAAGGGAGAGGGGAAGTGCACAAACTGGTAAGCGATAGGTGGATCCAGGCGAGGTGGGATTTAGGGAGCAGATGAAGTCCAGTGGGAGTGGAGATAGTGAAGGAGACTGGGAGGGGATAGGTGGAGACAACATACCTCCCTTGAGCTTCCACCCTTCCTTTCTTATCAAATTCCACAACCTGCAACCCTCTGCTTTCATCTATTATTACCTCTGTTGCTATGCAGCTCTGGCAACCAGGGCCGGCCTTAGGAGGTGCGGGGACAAATTGGGAACAATTTTGGTGAGCCCCAGGTTCCCAGCCAAGGTCTGTAGATTCATAGAAATACAAATAAAGTCTATTATAGACTTTATATCTCTATGGTAGAATGGAAAGTAATCAAAATGTGCGCTTAAAAAGTGCCTGCAAGTTAATGGACGAAACAGATGAAAAAAAAGTGATTTAATTAACTAGATCCTGGAAAACCAATAACTATTCGCGAAAAAACAGTGCAGGCATTAAATTTTGGGCTTCAGCCCCATCCTAACTGTGTGATAGTTGTGTGTGTGTGTGTGTGTGTGTGTGTGTGTGTGTGTGTGTGTGTGTGTGTGTGTGTGTGTGTGTGTGTGTGTGTGTGTGTGTGTGTGTGTGTGTGTGTGTGTGTGTGTGTGTGTGTGTGTGTGTGAAGGAGAGAAGGGAAGGGAGGGATAGAAGGGGTGGAAAGAAGGGAGGGAGAGGGCTGGCGGCAGGAGCGGGTGCCGGGGTGTGAGCTGAGGCCAAGGTTTTCAAACGTTGCTCCAACCCCCGGCCCGGCCATCCCTGTATTGTTCACCGCGTCTCCCCGGGGAGAGAGAGGGGTGGAGCCGGGGCTCTGTGCGTGAAGCACGGAGACTGGAGGAGCGGGCGTGCTGCCCCGGGACCGTGTGGGAATGACCCACCTCCTCCTCTCCCCTTTCTCCATTCCCCCTCACACCCCCCTCCCTGCCTACCCCTTTCTTCCCCCTCCACCCCTCTACTCTCTCTCCACCCCTCTCTCCCCCCTCCACCCGGGTTGATCTACCCGAGCCGAGAGTGGATTACTCTAGCGCGGGGCCCCCTTAGGCACGGGGCCCAATTGGGAGCAATTAGTCCAATTGGCTTCAGGCCGGCCCTTCTGGCAACACCCCATCCCCCTCATCTCTCTGTCCTGGCTCTCTCCCCTGTACACTTACGGTTCAGGTGAAATGCCTATTTCTCTCCACAGATGCTGCCTGGCCTGGTGAGTTCCTCCAGCAGTCTGCTCTTTGCTGCGAAACAAGGCCATCTGGTCAGTGAGTGAATGGGACTAGAGGGTGAGGACATAGACAAAAGAACCGAGACAAGAAGAATGTGGGAGTTGTGAAATGTGGAGCAGGAGGACAAGCCCAGCAGGTCAGTCAAGGCAAGTCCGCTACACCCAGAGAGAAAGAAAGGGGAGAGGAAAAAAAAACAAGCTGCACTATTACACATACTCACAAATACACGTATATACAGATCATATATATTCTCCACATGATCTGCGTAGGTTTTCTCCAAGATCTTCGATTTCCTCCCACACTCCAGGTTTGTAGGTTAATTGGCTTGATATGAATATAAAAGATTGTCCTTAGTGTGTGTAGGGATCGCTGGTCGGGTGCCAACTTGGTGGGCCGAAGGGCCTGTTTCCGCGCTGTATCTCTAATCTAAACAAAACTAAACCTGAAGTTATAGTATTCAATATCGAGTCGCTAGGCTGCCATATTGCCAGACAGAAGATGACATGCTGTTTCTCAAGCTTGCATCGAGTCCCATTCTGGCAACACAGGAGGTCACAGACTGACGGGCCAGAGTGGGAGGGGGACATGGTTTTTAAGTGGCAGGCACCACAAAACTCAGGAACTCCTGCGGACTGAAGATGGGTCTTCTGCAATCAGTGTTTGTTTTCTCCATTGTAAAGGAGACCACATGGTGAACAGTGAATACAGTAAAGATAGACACAGAATCAAGAAGTAACTCAGCGGGACAGGTAGCATCTCCAGAGAGAAGGAATGGGTGACGTTTCGGGTCGAGACCCTTCTTCAGACTGGAAGAGGTGCATACAAACTACTGTGTCCCTTGGAAAGACTGTTTGGATCATGGAGTCACTGAGTCACCTTGCAAACAAGTCCTTTAGCTCTCTTGCCCACACCGACCAAGTCTGTCAAAATAACAATCAAAAATTATAGTTGTACCCTCTTCAATAGCTTCCTCTGGCTGTTCATTCCAGATATGGACCACCCTCTGAGTGAAAGGGTTGCTCCTTGAGGACCGTCTTGAATATTTCCCCTCTCACCTTCAGCCTATGTCCTCTAGTTTTAGAATCCTCCACCCTGGAAAATAGGGTTGTGAGCTTTTATTTTATCCATGCCCCTCGCGATCTTGTACATCTCAATGAAGTCACCCCTCAGCCTCTTAAGCCCCAAAGAAAAAGTCCCACCCTATCTATCCTCTTCATAAATCTAAAGCCTGAAAGCCCAAGTCACATACTCATTAAAACCTTCGATTTTTCCAGCATCTGCAGTTCTTTCTTAAACATGAATCTCTTCTGCACTCTTACCAAATGCACAATATCTTTCCTACAGTGATCAGAACTGCACGCATTATTCCAAGTGTGGTCACACCATTGACGTGTACAACTGCATCATGATGTCCCAACACTTGTACTGCTCAAAAGTATGCAATATAAAACTAAATGTGAAAGGCTTTCTTCACCCCATTGACCTCCTGACTCACCAGTTTCAGGGAAACATGCAACCTGTAATCCCAGACCTCTCTGTTCAGCAACACTCTCCAGGGCTCTATTATTTATTGTTTAAGCCCTGTCCTGGTTTGACAGAACAAAGGTCCCTTCTCCTTTCGTGTCCATCTTCCATGTTTCAAATGTTGACATCGCTGTCATCGTCCGTCCTGAAAAGGACGCAGGCTTCCTGCGACAATCAGTGGGAGCCATCACGTGTCGCAATAGATGATGGTGGTAGCAGAATTAGCTCGGGATACTTCCAGTTTCCAGCCCCGCCACGTGGACGCTACTGCTATGGGGCCAACAACAGACCCTGGATGGCGTGAACGGCTTGTACTCGCTAGAATTTAGAAGATTGAGGGGGGATCTTATAGAAACTTACAAAATTCTTAAGGGCTTGGACAGGCTAGATGCAGGAAGATTGTTCCCGATGTTGGGGAAGTCCAGAACTAGGGGTCACAGTTTAAGGATAAAGGGGAAATCTTTTAGGACTGAGATGAGAAAAACATTTTTTACACAGAGAGTGGTGAATCTCTGGAATTCTCTGCCACAGAAGGCAGTTGAGGCCAGTTCATTGGCTATATTTAAGAGGGAGTTAGATGTGGCCCTTGTGGCTAAAGGGATCATGGGGTATGGAGAGAAGGCAGGTACAGGATACTGAGTTGGATGATCAGCCATGATCATATTGAATGGCAGTGCAGGCTCGAAGGGCCGAATGGCCTACTCCTGCACCTATTTTCTATGTTTCTATGTTTCTAAGGAAAGAGGCGAAAGAACAAGTGTTGCATTGCCTGTCTTTCAAGGCAGTTTCATAACTGTTTATAGTGATTGTATACTGTAGACTGTACATATGTGTTTCATAACTGCCTTGTTATGAAACTTTCAAAAGTCATAGCTGAACCCCCTTCAATAGCTTCCTCTGACCATTCATTCCAGATATAGACTAGCCTGTGAGTGAAAGAGTAGCTTCCTGAATCTTTCCCCTCTCACCTTCCCCCTTACCTTCAGCCTAAAGTTTCTAGGAGTGGAAGTGTCCATGAGGGAGCCATGAAGGGAATGGTCCCCGTGAAATGCTGGTTGCGGAGGAGAGATGAAGATGTATCTGGTGACAGAACATCTTTCAAGGTGGTGGATATTGTGGGGATAGATGTGAGGGCTGGTGAGGACCATGGGAACTTTATCCCTTTTTCTGTCTCACGGGGGAAGAGCAGATGTGGGAAATGTATGGGATGTGGTCTAGGGCTTTTGTTAAGGATAATAAAGGGGAAGCTGTGGTTCTGAAAGAAAGAAGACATTGTTTCAGAAATGTCTTTCAGAGGCAGCTGTGCAGAAAGTCCCTTCATTGGAGTAAAAGGCGATGGTAATGGAGGAACTGAGAGTATGGAGCAGAGCTGCTACAGGAGGCAGGGTGGAGTGAAGAGTAGTGTGTAGGAAGGAACTGCAGATGCTATTTTACACAAAATATAGGCACAAAATGCTGGAGTAACTCAGGGGGGCAGGCAGCATCTCTGGATATAGGGAATGAGTGATGTTTCTTGTCGAGACCCTTTTTCAGTCTGAAGAAGAGTCTCAACTCGAAACGCCACCCATTCCTTCTATTCGGAGATGCTGCCTGTACCACTGAGTTACTCCAGCATTTTGTGTCTATCTTTGGAGTGGTCTCCAAGATGGCTGTTGGAGTCAGCCAGCTGGTGATGGATCCAGCCTATCTCCTGAGATGGAGATAGAGGGATTCAGAAAAGAAAGAGAAAGAGATTGACCACGTCTAGGTGGGGGCAGGGCAGAAACTAGAAGCAAAAGATCTGTAATTGAGCATGAGTGCAGGAGGCTACACCAATGTAGTCACTGATGTGCCGGAGAAAGAATTGAGCTAGCAATCCAGGAGAGGAATGAACCAAAGTCTGCTTCCCATATCCCCCCAAAATGTGGAGTAGCTTGGACACAGGTGAATACCCAAAGCTGCCCTTTGGACCTGGTGGAAGTGAGTGGAGTTGAAGTAGAAGTTGGTCAATGTGAGAATAAGGTTCACCCAGTGTTTATGAAGTTGAGTTGCTTGGGCCCCTGTTCATGGAAGAAGCCAACGGCCTTCAGACTCTCCAGATGAAGATGCAAAATCAATTGTACACCCATAGTAAAAATTAATCTGTTGGGACCAGGGAATTGGAAAAGTTCAACAAAACAGCTTATAGTAACCTCTGGGATTCCTCCTTTGTTTCACAAGACTAATTTAACAACTTTGGGCTTGAATCACACAAAACGGTGCTGGTAACATGGTGACGCTTGTGTAATCTAATATTATTACACTCTTGTGTGGGCAAGTTAGGTCGATGTGCCTGTTTCCATGCTGTATCTCTAAACTAAGCTATATCCCTCAAAACCTTTCCTAATCAAATATCTATTCATGTATTTGCTGGCTTTACCTTGCACTAAACGTTATTCCTTTATCCTGTATCTATACACTGTAAATGGCGAGATTGTAATTCAATTCAATTCAACTTTAATGTCATTGCACAAATACTGAGTATGGGTACAACGAAATGCAGTTTTGCGTCAGTCCGTAGTAGTGCAATATAGACATTTTTTTTAAAAAGAGGATACAGAACAATAAAAAATGCAGAATAATTAAACAATGGGGGGACGGAGGGACCGGAGGAATCTATCGGCGGGACTCCGAGTTCAGCAATGCGACGGTATGATTGTAGAAGCTGTTCCTCATTCTACTGGTACGAGACCTGAGGCTCCTGTACCGCCTCCCTGATGGGAGGAGGGCAAACAGTCCATGATTGGGGTGGGAGGGGTCTTTAATGATCTTCCCAGCTCGTTTCAGACACCGTTTTCGGTGGAGGGCATCCATGGCAGGGAGCGGGGCGCCGATGATGTGCTGCGCGGTTTTCACCACCCGTTGTAGTGCCTTCCTGTCCGCAACAGTGCAGCTGCTGTACCATACCGTGAAGCAGGCGGTCAGGATGCTCTCGATGGTACACCTGTAGAAGTTGGTCAGGATCTGGGGGGACAGGTGGGCTTTCTTGAGCCTCCTCAGGAAGTAAAGGCGCTGCTGTGCCTTTTTGATCAGCTTGGAGGTGTTGAGGGACCAGGACAAATCCTCCGAGATGTGTACCCCGAGGAATTTGTAGCTGGAGACGCGCTCCACCTCAGTCCCGTTTATGTGGATGGGGGTATGTCTGCCCCCTCTGACCTTCCTGAAGTCGACAATAAGTTCCTTCGTCTTCTTGGAGTTGAGGACGAGGTTATTATTGGCACACCAGGTTGTCAGGTGCTGGACCTCCTCTCGGTAGGCTGACTCATCGTTGTCACTGATCAGTCCTACCACCGTGGTGTCGTCAGCAAACTTAATGATGGCGTTGGATCCGTACTTAGGGATGCAGTCGTGGGTGAAGAGGGAGTAGAGGAGAGGGCTGAGCACACAGCCCTGTGGCACGCCGGTGTTCAGTGTTATAGTGGTGGAGTTGAGGTTGTTGACCCTAACAGACTGTGGTCTGTTGGTGAGGAAATCCAGTGTCCAGTTGCAGAGGGAGGTGGAGATGCCAAGCCCGCTGAGTTTGGTGATCAAGCTGGCGGGGATGACAGTGTTGAAAGCGGAGCTGAAATCAATGAACAGCAACCTGATGTAGGAGTTGTTGTTGTCCAGGTGGGTCAGGGCAGAGTGTAGGGCCGCCGATATGGCGTCCTCTGTAGACCTGTTGGCCCGGTAGGCAAACTGATGGGGGTCCAGTGTGGGGGGGAGGCTGGCTTTGAGGTGAGCCAAGCAAATCATGTATTGTCTTTCCGCTAGCTGGAGAGCACGCAACAGAATCTTTTCACTGTACCTCGTTACACGGGACCATAAACTAAACTGTCACTGTCTTGTACTTAAATATGATTGTGCCCATGTATAGTATGTATAGTGCCCACGCAAAAACCTAGGTACATGTGACAATAAAGGGCTATTGAAGATTGACCTTATAGTTCATCAGCATACACATAAAATAGAATGCAAACATGCATCCTATCAGTTGTCATTGACCTTTCACGATGGATTAAGTCATAGAGTGATACAGTGGAAACAGACTCTTCAGCCCAACTTACCCACA
Organism: Amblyraja radiata; assembly: GCF_010909765.2. Classification (NCBI taxonomy): domain Eukaryota; kingdom Metazoa; phylum Chordata; class Chondrichthyes; order Rajiformes; family Rajidae; genus Amblyraja; species Amblyraja radiata. The sequence continues at coordinate 45,007,579 of NC_045973.1, forward strand.
ACGCCATCACAGTTTATCACAGTTTCACAGGAAAGCATAGGGCTCTGATCATTCTACTCCAACAGGTCCAGTTAGCAAACAACTGATAGACAGACAATGCATTCAAATGTAATGTGATAAAAAAATGTTCTTCAGTCACTTCCTACTCCACTACAAAAGTATCAGATGCAGATTGTTATGAATGATAGCACAATATACAAAACCATGCATCACTGATACATTCTAATGTTTCAATTCACAACATTGCCTCGATCAGACGTTGTAAATAATGGTCTCGACCCGAAACGTCACCCATTCCTTCCATCCAGAGACGCTGCCTGGCCCACTGAGTTACTCCAGCATTTTGTGTCTATCTTTGGTGTAAACCAGCATCTGCAGTTCCTTCCCACACATATTGTACACATTGTTTGAAGAAGAATAAAAAAGCTTGTCTAAGAGTATTGAACGTACTGAGAGAGATCACACGTGAATGACAGGGAATGAATCTAACAAGAGGGCTTGAAAGAGTAGATGCCTATAGGACTACCTAGGACTAGAGGGTACCATTTCATGATTAAGGATTGAAAGAGGCACAACATTCTTAAGGGGCTTGACTGGGTGGATGCACGGATGTTTACTTCAGATGGGGTCTTTGGAATTTAAAAAATTCAGAGTGTCAAAACCAGGGGACAGATATATAGGACTGAGGAGAGAAAATACTTCTTCATCCAAAGAGTTGGAACCTTTTGGAATTCTCCGCCCAAATACAGTGTTGAGGCTTAGCCGTTGATTATTTTCAAGACACAGATTGATACAATTTTGGATACTGAGGGAATTGAAGGATATCCAGTTGGGAATGGTTGTCGTTCGGGAGGGTGGGGTCACCTGGGACAATAAGGATTGAAAACTGCTGTGTTGGGGCTCCACTATTCACCCTGAGTACACTTCACCGTGGCCCAACACAGTGCCGACCAAAACCACACCACCACTCCATAACCCCTGCAACAGTCTCACCCCAGAACGCTGGTCAGCTCAGAGCAATCACCGAACACTCTGCTCCTCGGTACCTCCACCGACTCAAGTTGAGGCCCTGAAGCCGAGGCACGGTGGCGCAGGGGTAGAGTTGCTGCCTTACAGCACTTGCAGCGCCGGAGAACCGGGTACCGAATGCATTTCGTTGTCTCTGTACTGTACACTGACAATGACAATTAAAATTGAAATTAAATTGAATCTGATCTGATCCTGACTACGAGTGCTGTCACATAGAAACATAGAACATAGGTGCAGGAGGAGGCCATTCGGCCCTTCGAGCCAGCACCGCCATTCATTGTGATCATGGCTGATCATCCCCTATCAATAACCCGTGCCTGCCTTCTCCCCATATCTCTTGACTCCACTAGCCCCTAGAGCTCTATCTAACTCTCTCTTAAATCCATCCAGTGACTTGGCCTCCATTGCCCTCTGTGGCAGGGAATTCCATAAATTCACAACTCTCTGGGTGAAAAAGTTTTTTCTCACCTCAGTCTTAAATGACCTCCCCTTTATTCTAAGACTGTGGCCCCTGGTTCTGGACTCGCCCAACATTGGGAACATTGTCGGTACGGTTCTCCCGTGACCTGCGTGGGTTTTCTCCGAGATCTTCGGTTTCCTCCCACACTCCAAAGATGTAAAAGGTCTGTAGGTTCATTGGCTTGACATAAATGTAAAATAATGTCCCAGGTGTGTGTAGGATGGTATCAATGTGCAGGGAACACTGGCCGGCATGGACTCGGTTAGCCGAAGGGCCTGTTTCCACGCTGTATCTTTAAACTAAACTAAACACCAACCTCCATCCCAACTCCATTCACATCAACGAGTCTTTGGCCAACTGAATTCCACACACACTTCTTCCAAGCCCAGCCCCCTCAGCTCTGAGCTCTATGGAGTCAATGCACTAGCACTAGCTAGGACTTTATTGGAGTGCAGGAGGGGTGACAAAATAGAGGTGTATAAAATCATGGGGTGAATGCACTCTTTTTATGCAGGGTAGTGCAATCAAGAACCAGAGGACATAGGTTTAAGATGAGAGGGGAAAGATATAATAGGAACTTGAAGGGCAACATTTGCATTCAGAGAGTGGTGGGTATCTGGAATATGCACGGCAGAGGATGTAATCGAGGCAGGTACAATAACACCATAAAGACACTTGGGAAGATACATGAACAGAAAAGGTTTAGAGGCGTATTGGCCAAATTAGAGCAATTGGGAATAGCTTACATGGGACATTTGGGTCAGCATGGCCGATTTGGGTTGAAGGGCCTGTTTCCACGACTCTAGGTTGACCCTGTGAGAGGAAATAAAAATCTGAATTAGATGTTGGAAATTCAACATTCCTTTTATGCACTGCAACAACGGATGTTGTTTTATTTTTAATATGTTTTATTATTTATTATTTATTTATTTTTATGATACTGCCTGTAAGGAAAATTCATTTCGTTGTCTCTAATTGAGACAATGACAATGAATTTGAATACAATACAATACAATACAACTATGTGTTTGCCCATCTCTCCCACTCTCTGGACCAGCTATGTGACCTCTCTGTATTTCTATCATTTCCCCCCTTCTACTTAGTTCATGGTCAAAGTTATTTTTTCTACTTCACAAAAGCTGTTTCTCCTTCCGGCAATCCTGGTTAAAAACAATGCGCTGGTTTTTGTGTATGGACCCATTTCACTTAACAACCCTATGGGAGAAATCAGGCCTCGTTTTATGGGAATTCTCAAAGTGAAAAAAAAACCTCAAAAGATTTCCGTGCCTTGTAGTTTTCCAGTCAATTGTCAAGGAAAGCTGTGTATTGTCGCCATTTTGTAGCTAATATCTGTTTATAAATTTTCAATCTTCCAGTCAGCAATGTTCAAAGTTATAGCTTCTGCCGTCAGCCTGACATAACGAGGCTATTAAGATATGTTTCTTGTGTTTGAACTGCAGTCAGTGCAGCAATTTGTGGAAATAACCTGTGCAAAGCAATAAGGTGTTAAATGATCTGATAACCTTGTTTGCATTGGGGAATGGGAACTGACTCACCACCTGCACTGCTTTCCTCCGTCTGATCCTGGCTAATGAATAGACGAGTCTCTTACCACCTGCACTAACTACCTTCATCTCTCAGTTGCCTGATTTTAGTTGGAAGATTATGTATATCGGTCTGAGAGACCGGCTGTTACTAATAAGAGTTTTACATTCGCATTTCTGTGCCCTGGTTCAAATGTAAATGTCAGAGATGTTACTTCTGAAGTAGTTTCTTGACCAATTCCCCTTGTTCCTTTCCCCTCAACCACACTCTCACAGGTTTCTCAGGCACCCCTTGCCCGCTGTTGGTAGAATATGCATTTTAAACCATGCTTTTATAGTTTGTTAGTTGGCCTCTGGGATTTCTGTTGGGGATATGGGGTGTTAGTATTGTGGGCATTGAACAGTTGGAAATCCCCAACCCACAGATCACAACTCTTTGACCCATTTCCTTTGACTTTGTGACTTAACCAGTTTCATGCTTTATGCACTATTGTAGATGCGGCATTTTAGTTGGCATGGGCAAGTTGGGCCAAAGGGCCTGTTTCGTGGCGGTATGACTCTATGACTAAGCGTTTCATGGTGGTGTAGCAGTAGAGTTGTTGCCTTACAGCACTAGAGACCCAGGTTCGATCCTGACTATGGGTGCTGTCTGTACGGAGTTTGTACGTTCTCCCCGTGACCGCGTGGGTTTTCTCCAGATGCTCCGGTTTCCTCCCACACTCCAAAGACGTACAAGTTTGAAGGTTAATTGGTTTAGCTAAAGATTGTAAATTGTGCCTAATGAGTCGAAGAGTGGTAATGTGCAGTGTGGTCGCTGGTCGGCACGGACCCGGTGGGCCGAAGGGCCTGTTTCCGTGCTGTATCTCTGAACTAAACTAACATATTGCCGTGAATTTCAGTGAACTGTTCCTCCAGTTCCAATGTAACACATCATGTTCTAATCAGCTATCCAGCATGAGGCCTGCCTGTTGGGGCATAATTGATTAAATAGGAAGTATAAACTGTAATTATGACCATGCTTCCCCCTGCTCCAACCCCTGTCCCCTCTCAAAAGTAGCAGCAAAATCACAGCACCGTCTAAATCCTGGAGCATCGGTCGGCACCTCCGCCTAGAATTGTTTTTTCATATAAAACTATTCCAAAAGACTTTGTCTTTCTAAACGTAACTTTAATGCTGCATTGATTTTGACGTTTGTGTAATTCAAAACTCTAATTTAAAGAAAAACTCCCCAGACGAAGCGACCTCTTGGTGTGCCCTTTGTAATTAGAGACATCGTCCACCGCCCCACTACACTGAACGCAAAGACTGCACAGGCAACCTGACATAACACACCAGGTGCAAGACAAGTCAATAGAAATTCATTCCAATCTAAAGTGTAACCAGACAAAGAAGGAAGACGGTTGTGGGCTGTAAAGGTGCTGCCTGGTATTATCACATTATTTTACTCTGGATTGTGTATCCTGGATATATTAAAGTGTCAGGGCTACAAGATGGGTCACAATTTTAATACCACAGCACACATTATATCTTTCCATTAGGAGAGCTCTCACAGTCATATCTCACACATGAATCATGGCCATTCCACACGGGACAGTGTTTTTAGCTGCACCACATGAAGTCAATATTCTCATGAAAAAGAAAAAACTCCACTTCGGTGAGTTTACTTTAGATCATTTGCTTTTATTGAATACGGTAAACTTTATGTTGCATAATGGGAACGAATGCTATCTCAATACATATTATGGCTGATAAAGATCTCTCTTTACATTCACATTTTATTTTGTGGTACGATGCAAATATTAATGGCATTACACTGCAATATTGCACAATGTCAAAGACGTTAATTTATCAGAGTTAATGGATTTACATTGGCAATTTTTAATCTTATCAATTCTGTACACATATGCAAGGACACTCATAATCTTTCATGGCATTCAGAGTAAAGTAAACAAAACATTTCTGGTACAGCTATCAAAGAGAACGCATCTAGTTTGAAGAATATGTGGCAGAACAGGTTTACAATGCCAATGGTTAACCTGGTGTTACCTGTTTCAGTTTTCAATAGCATTCCAGCAAGCATTCAATTTTTATAAAGTACGCATGCTCAAGGTTGCTTATGCCCCTACGCTAACTAATATGTGTAGGAAAGAACTGCAGATGCTGATTTAAACCAAAGATAGACACAAAATGCTGGAGTAACTCAGTGGGCCAGGCAGCATCTCTGGAGAGAAGGAATGGGTGACATTTCAGGTCAAGACCCTTCCTCAGATTCAATGGGATTCTGAAGAAGGGTGTCGACCCCAAACGTCACCCATTCTTTCTCTCCAGAGATGCTGCCTGTCCCGCTGAGTTGCTCTCGCATTTTGTGTCTATCTTCTATCTTCTATTTAGAATAAAGGGGAGGTCATTTAAGACTGAGGTGAGAAAAAACTTTTTCACCCAGAGAGTTGTGAATTTATGGAATTCCCTGCCACAGAGGGCAGTGGAGGTCAAGTCACTGGATGGATTTAAGAGAGAGTTAGATAGAGCTCTAGGGGCTAGTGGAGTCAAGGGATATGGGGAGAAGGCAGGCACGGGTTATTGATAGGGGACGATCAGCCATGATCACAATGAATGGCAGTGCTGGCTCGTAGGGCAGAATGGCCTCCTCCTGCACCTATTTTCTATGTTTCTATGTTTCTGCTGTTGAAACTTTACTGGAAAGGTTGTGCAGTTTGCCCTTGTGCATCGGTGATGTATCGGGTCGAGACCCTTCTTCAGACTGACGTAATTAATAATTAATACGTGATATATTTTCACCGACGAGCATTGGAACAAAGCAATTCAATGACAAATTAAATACAATCCAGTTAATAGGGCTTAACAATGCCAAATCTCAGTGAAATCTAAGACCTAAACCTACATCTGAATGCCCTGGACAGTGACAGATATCTCCTTGGTCTATACAAAGTGTGTGACTAATACTTTAAAGCATTGATAACTTATGATCAAAGCTATAACAAAACTGCCATTTTCCTTGTGAAACTATGCAGCACCTAAACTCTTTAAAATAACGCACAGAATACTGGAGAAAGCCTAGCAAGTTGCATTGGAACAGATTCATTGACTCCAAAGGTTGATATTGTTTCTCTCTCCACAGTTGCTGCCTGATATGTTGAGGATCTCAAACATTTTCTGTATCTGCAATATTTGGCTTTTGCATTAGTTTCCTATCCTGAAATAAAAATATCCCAGAATCCCAGAACAATAATGAATTATCATAATCTGGATTTATCCCATTCCTGCACAGCAGAATGTTTAAGCTGTGAAAAATATTATTAAACTTTGCACTCTGTGTACTGAACAATTTCTTAACAGACTATTATCTGAAGAAAAGCCCATGATTGATCAGGCCAGGGCCACTTGATCAATAAGTCCATTACACAGGCATGTTTGTTAACTACATAGATAATTAGTTTCTGAACATATGAAGCAATGGTTTGGTTCTGTAAGTTAAAGAAATGTTAGTTTGGAAAACACTCGAGGGAGAGGGAGAAGTAGAGGGAGAGGGAGAGGGGGAGGGAGAGGGAGAGGGGGAGGGAGATATGCAGTTAGCATTTCAAATTGGTACCCCTTCTTCAGTACTGGAAAAGTGAGAAAACATGAGTACTTTAATGTGCAGGGAAAGCAGCATGCAACCTAAATGTTTGTTTTAGTGGTGACTAGGATTGTCCGTATGAAGCAGAAGTTTCAATCTGTCTGAAGTCAAGTCAAGTTTATTCGTCACATACACATACGAGATGTGCAGTGAAATGAAAAGTGGCAATGCTCGCGGACTTTGTGCAAAAAGACAAACAAACAACCAACCAAACAATACAAACAGAATGGAACATAATCACATTTTCTTTTACATATTAAATATTGTGGGCGGAAGGAAAAAGGGAAAAAAAACAGCAATTTAAAAAAAAGCTGTAGAGCGGTACAGTAAAAGTTAGTCCCTGGTGAGATAGGTGTTTACAGTCCTAATGGCCTCTGGGGAGAAACTCCTTCTCATTCTCTCCATTCTCACAGCATGGCAACGGAGGCGTTTGCCTGACCGTAGCAGCTGGAACAGTCCGTTGCAGGGGTGGAAGGGGTCTCCCATGATCTTATTGGCTTTGGAGTTGCACCTCCTGATGTATAGTTCCTGCAGGGGGGCGAGTGAAGTTCCCATAGTGCGTTCGGCCGAACGCACTACTCTCTGCAGAGCCTTCTTGTCCTGGGCAGAGCAATTCCCAAACCAGATTGTAATATTTCCGGACAAGATGCTTTCCACAGCCGCTGAGTAGAAGCACTGGAGGATCCTCGGAGACACTCTGAATTTCCTCAATTGCCTGAGGTGGTAAAGGCGCTGCCTTGCCTTACTCACGAGTGCTGTGGCGTGTGATGTCCATGTCATATCCTCAGAGATGTGGACTCCCAGATATTTAAAACAGCTCACCCTATCCACAGTATCCCCATTTATCCTCAATGGTGTGTACGTCCTCGGATGATGTGCCCTCCTAAAGTCCATGATCAGCTCCTTAGTGTTTTTTGATGTTCAAGAGGAGGCTGTTGTCCTGACACCAGAGTGCTAGATCAGCCACCTCCTCCTGGTAGGCCTTCTCATCGTTGTCTGAGATCAGGCCCACCACCACAGTGTCATCAGCAAACTTGATTATTGAGTTGGAGCTGAACTTAGCCACACAGTCATGTGTGTACAGGGAGTACAGTAGGGGGCTGAGGACGCTACCCTGGGGCGATCCTGTGCTCAGGGTGAGGGACTTCGATGTATTCCCTCCCATCTTGACTACCTGGGGCCTGGCGGTGAGAAAGTCCAGGACCCAGGCACACAGAGGGGTGTTGAGCCCTAATTCCAGTAGCTTCTCGGCAAGTCTGGTGGGGACTATCGTGTTGAAGGCTGAACTGAAGTCTATGAACAGCATCCTCACGTAGCCCCCCTTCTGGCTGTCCAGATGGGAGAGAGCGGTGTGCAAGACCTGGGAGACCGCATCGTCCGTGGATCTGTTCGGACAGTATGCGAACTGCAACGGGTCCATGTTGCGAGGGAGGAAGGCGCAGATGTGTTTCTTCACCAGCCTCTCAAAGCATTTCATGACTACCGAGGTAAGGGCCTCCGGACGGTAGTCATTCAGACAGGCTGGGGAGGCATTTTTTGGTACCGGTACAATGATGGAGTTGTAATCAGTGAGAAATAAGGGCAATAAAGAAAAACAAATGTTACAACTTTCAGACGTACACAGCAGTTTTGGAAATCTGAAATAAAAGAGAATGCTCAAGATATTCGGTAGGTTAGGTGAGAAAAACTGAGTTAGTTAGGCCTTACATCGTAACTGGGAGACTGGTTCTCTAAAACTACTGAGTTCAGGAGTGAGTTATGAGATCATAAGATCATAAGTGATAGGAGTGGAATTTGGCCATCAAGTCGACTCCGCCATTCAATCATGGCTGATCTATCTCTCCCCCATAACCCCTTCTTCTGCCTTCTCCCCATAACCTCTGACACCCGTCATGAATCTATCTATCTCTGCCTTAAATATATCCTCTGACTTTGCCTCCACAGCCTTCTGTGGCAAAGAATTCCACAGATTCACCACCCTCTGACTGAAGAAATTCCTCCACATCTTCTTCTGAAACTATGACCACCTAAAAATGAATTAGGTATAGAAATAAAGACATCAACACTGTATAATTGTATTGACAATAATGTAAGTTATTGGAAAATGTTTTAATCAGAAAATAGTTCCATATACTGCATCATTAATTGTAAACTGAACTCCCCGCTGCACAGTTGTACATTTCTCTGCATTGTTGTATGTTTTGTTGTTATATTTGTGTATGCATAAAAGCAATAAAGACTAAAATGAAAAAAAAAAACTATGACCCCTAGTCCTAGACTCTCCCACTAGTGGAAACATCCTCTCCACATCCACTATATTCAAGCCTTTCACTATTCTGTACGTTTCAATGAGGTCCCCCCTCATTCTTCTAAACTCCAGTCAGTATAGGCCCAGTGCCGTCAAACGCTCAGCATATGTTAACTTGCTGATTCCTGGGATCTGTAACATGCCTAAACAGAAGACGAGGTGCTGTATTGCTGGCTTTATCTTGCACTAAATGTTATTCCCTGATCATGTATCTATACACTGTAAATGGCTCGTTTGTGTCTTTCCGCTGATTGGATAGCACGCAACAAAAGCTTTTCACTGTACCTCGGTACCCATGACAATAAACTAAACTGATACTACAGCTAATGCTAGGCGTTGCTGAAGCCATGCAGAAGGCAAAAATGAAGAGCGATCAGAGAGGAAGCATAATGGAGAGTTAATTAACCGACAGGAAACTGAATGCTTAAGGTTATCCTTGATGATTGAACTGAGGTGTTCCACAAAATAACCCCACAGCCTGCATTTTGCTTTTCTAATGCAGGGGAGACCACATTATGAAGATCAGGTGCAGCACATTAGATTGTAAGATGTGTAAGCGAATTTCTGCTTTGCCCTGAAGTACGAGCTGGGTCTTTGGGTGGGGAGAAAGGGCAGAGGTGAAAGGCCAGGTGATTAGTTACTTTTCCTATAGTTGTCTGGGAAAACGCTGTGAGAAGGGGAATGTTTGGTGGTGAAGGAAGGGTGGGTCAGGGAGGCTCTGATAGATCCTTCATGTGGTAATAATGGATAATGTCACACCTGTTATGAACATTTTTTTTATTGCACTGCTGACAAGTTGACAACAATTGAATAACTCTCCAAGAAAAATCGTGTAATCTTGAGACTGAAAAATACTGATACTCGGTTCCAAATGCATCAACCTCCCCTCTATTGACTCCATTTACACCTCACGCTGCCTCGGCAAGGCCAGCAGCATCATCAAGGATAGGTCGCACCCTGGCCACTCCCTCTTCTCCCCTCTCCCATCGGGCAAAAGATATAGAAGTGTGAATATGCACACCACCAGATTCAGGAACTGTTTCTTCCCAGCTGTGATCAGGCAACTGAATCAACCTACCACAACCAGTCAGCAGTCCTGAACTACTACAGGACTCATCGGGGACCCTCGGACTATCTTTGATTGGACTTTACTGAATTTACCTGGCACTAAATGTTATCCCCTCTATCATGTATCTGTACACTGTGAATGGCTGAATTGTAATCATGTATTGTCTTTCCGCTGACTGGTTAGCACACAACAAAAGCTTTACACATGACAATAAACGAAACTATACTAAATGCTCTTCTAAGTGGTTGCTCCACACATGAGCCACCCTAACCGTTAAAGACACCACAGCTGAAGGAGATTCTACCCTCACCTGATATCCATATATATCACATCACATCACAGGATAGTAAGTGCGAGAGCAACAATGTAACAGAGAGCTGGTTAACTTAAAGAGTGGAGAGTGCATTTTAAAAGAGTGGAGAGTGCATTTTAAAAGAGTGGAGAGTGCATTTTAAAAGAGTGGAGAGTGCATTTCAGGGGCCCACGTTTTCCCCTTTTTACTGTAAATGGCAAAACCGTCTGACTTTTTAAGTGATTAACAACTTGCTAACGTCACTTCAGGAACATGTGGTTTTGAATTATCTAATGCTTTAAAATGTGATTTAGCAATCAAAGAAAAAACAAGGAACTCTTTGCAATGGATCTGCTCATAGATTGACAATAAACTAATGTTAACTTACGGGAACATGGCCAGACTTTGTTTACATATTTTCCTCAGAGGAAAATGGGTTATGTATGACGTTTAAAAAGCAGAGAGTCATGATCGGTTCCAAGCATTTGTGAGTCAGTCTTAGTACTGGGAACCATCAGTGGGTTTTGGGGAAGAGTGGAAGTCCCACAAGGTTACAAGGAACAGAAGTTGCCTTTCAAGAAGAAGTCTGCTCTCAACTCCTTGATAAATCTGATCAATATGGAAGACACTGCATGTTGTAAGGAGCACAAAGAAAAATAAATGCCTTTCTATTATCACTTTTCATGACCTCAGCTCATGTCAAAGCGTTTTAAACTCAATGAAGTACATTTGAAGTACAATCACGATTTTAAGGTAGAAAATGGAACAGTCAATTTGACCAATATATGCCTGCAAGTTGTAATAACATGATTTTCTTTTCTTGCCCTTTATTACCTTACAGTGTCCTAAATCAATGATGTTGCTTTCTGCATGCTTGTTACAAGTAAGACTGAATGACACTCGATCATTAATATGTGCGTAGGATACCTTCTGATGAAGTTTTTTTTGCAAGACATTCCCCCTCGTTCTCATTAGTTGTCTGAAACCACTTGATCATTGTTGCTATCACGTAAGTTGTGGAGCTTCATTCTGGAAAAAAAATGCACATATAATAGATATGTAATATATTGAAGGAATTTCACTTAGGCTTGAGGTGACATGAGGGAGGCAGGGTTGGTGAAAGATTGGGCATTGGAAGAGAGATATAGGTGGATAAAGACAAGCAGAGTGCGAAGGCATGACCCAGGATAGGCACAAAACGCTGCAGTAACTCAGCGGGGCAGGCAACATCTCTGGAGAGGAATGCGTGACGCTTCGGGTCGTGACCCTTCTTCAGACTGGTTAGGGATAAGGGAAACGAGAGATATAGACGATGATGTAGAGAGATAAAGAACAATGAATGAAAGATATGCAAAAACATTACAATGATAAAGGAAACAGGCCATTGGGTGAAAATGACAAGCTAGTGCGACTTGGGTGGGGGAGGGATAGAGAGAGAGGGAATGCTGGGGGTTACTTGAAGTTAGAAAAATCAATATTCATACCACTGGCTGTAAGCTGTCCAAGCAAAATATGAGGTAGACAAAAGTGCTGGAGAAACTCAGCGGGTGCAGCAGCATCTATGGAGCGAAGGAAATAGGCAACGTTTCGGCCCGAAATGTTGCCTATTTCCTTCGCTCCATAGATGCTGCCTCACCCGCTGAGTTTCTCCAGCACTTTTGTCTACCTTCGATTTTCCAGCATGTGCTGTTCCTTCTTAAACAAGCAAAATATGACCTGGGTACTGATATACATATCTCTTCATGAATGAGAATGCAGAGGAGAAAGAGTGGTGATATCAGATTGGAATATAATAAATAGAAAGGAAGTGGTAAATAGGTTGGCATTGCACAGGGTTAATTGAGCCACACAAGTCTTAAGAAGGGTCTCGACCCGAAACATCTCCAGAGATGCTGCCTGTCCCGCTGCATTTCTCCAGCTTTTTGTGTCTATCTTCACACAATCTAGTTGGGACCCATCCTAGGTTGCTGAGGCAATCAATGTCAAATACAGCTGTTTCTCTAGTCTAGTTTATCAGTTTAATATCAGGAGAGGAAAGTTTTCAAGAAATCTTAGTCAAGTAGAAAATTAATTCTCAAAGAAGTGATTCATAATAGGCAGTGGACATTGGTTGGTTAAATCAAGTCTTGCTCACCTGGTTAAGTTATTTGATGGAACAACAGAAAGGGTTGATGAAGGTCATGTAACAATTCCTGTAAATATAGACTTTCAAAAAGCACCAGATTAATAACTCACTTCAGAAAATAAAGGAACGTGAATTACAGGAACATGACTGACCGGAGGCAAAATATTGAGGTGAGTGAATGTTTCTCTAACCCCACAGACCAATGTTCACATTAACCTTCTCCCTGAACTTGCTACAATGCTTCAATGTCTATAGATATGGTCACTGCAGGATAATAGCAGATGGCAGAAGTACCAAGACCAGTGAAATAGGGAAGTTAGAATGTCTAACTATTTCATGCAAGTAACGGTGTGGAGAAAAATAGAATTTAAATGGTTTTGTTTTTGTGGTCGGTACAAAGACAGAGGGAACTAGGAGAGGGGAACACCGGGTCCAGAACCAGGGGTCACAGTTTAAGAATAAGGGTTGGCCACTTTGGACTGAGATGAGGAAAGACTTTTTCAACCAGAGTGTTGTGAATCTGTGGAATTCTCTGCCACAGAAGGCAATGGAGGCCAATTCACTGGATGGTTTCAGGAGAGAGTTAGATTTAGCTCTTAGAGCTAACATAATCAAGGGATACAAGGAAAAAGCAGGAATGGGGTGCTGATTTTGGATGATCAGCCATGATCGAAGGGCTGAATGGCCAACTCCTGCACCTATTTTCTATGTTTCTATGTAGAAGATTCACGATTCTTAAAGGGGCAGAGAGAGCTGAAATGACAACTAAGAAAGTTTGTAAGATGCTAAGCATCATAAATAAGGAGATTGAAATCCACAACAGGGAGGTCATGCTAAACTTTTATAAATTGCTGATTGGACCTCCAAGAAGGGTCTCGACCCAAAACGTCACCCATTCCTTCTCTCCAGAGATGCTGCCTGTCAGGGAGAGGGAGAGAGGGAGAGAGAGGGAGAGAGGGAGAGAGGGGGAGAGGGGGGAGAGGGGAAGGGGGAGAGAGGGGGAGAGGGAGGGGGAGAGAGAGAGAGAGGGAGAGAGAGGGAGAGAGAGGGAGTGAGAGAGGGAGAGAGAGAGGGAGAGAGAGAGAGGGAGAGAGGGAGAGAGAGGGGGAGAGAGAAATGGAGAGAGAGGGAGAGAGAGCGAGAGGGAGAGAGAGAGGGAGAGAGATAGTGAGAGGGAGAGAGAGAGGGAGAGGGAGATGGCGAAGCAGAGGGAGAGGGAGAGGGAGAGAGAGAGAGAGAGAGAGAGAGAGCACTGAACTTTTTTTCTCATTTATTATATTGTTTACAGTGTACTATGTTTACATATTCTGTTGTGCTGCAGCAAGTAAGAATGTCATTGTTCTATCTGGAACATATGACAATAAAACACTCTTGACTCTTGAACTGTTAAAAGACTGTTGCATTTATAATATTCCTTATTATAAGGAAAGTTTCACTTACTTATTAAGACAGCAAAGAAGGTTGTTCAGCCCTATTGGGCCCATGCCAGCTCTGAGCAGAGTAATCATCACATCAATCCCATTTCACTTCATACTTCCCGGCATCCTAGCAATTTACTCGCTCAACTGTCTATCCTCTCCTCATTATTCTTTACCGCTACTTTCAAACCAATGGGAAATTTGCAGTAGCCTGTAAATCTGGGAGCTGTGAGGTGAACCCAGATTACATTACCTAGATTATTATTCAGAATGTGTAGGAAAGAACTGCAGATGCTGGTTTAAATTCTTCCGTATGAAGAAGGGTCTCGACCCGAAACATCACCCATTCCTTCTCTCCAGAGATGCTGCCTGTCCCGCTGAGCTACTCCAGCGTTTTTGTGCCTACCTCATTATTCGGGATGATGACCTTGACAAACCATGAGATCATAATCTCTACTGTAAATGTTACTGGCCCTTTGTCATCCTCTGAAACACTTGCTTCCCTTTGCCAGGTCTTACTCAGGTTTGTGAAGTTATAGTTCTTCTGTTTAAGAGCCCTGATGTAGTTTAGATCTGATCAAGTTCTACATGAATCCTGTCTGCAGATATTGTGTGTGATCATTCGGAATGTGCGATCGTGACTAATCTGTTTTCCCCATCGCAGTGATCCCATCGACAGAACCTTGTACTGAGATATCAATTGACACTAAACTATTCTCAGATATAATCAGCTGAAATTCTATGTGGTCCGAGGTAAAACCAGACCAGCACGTCGTCCACAGAGCGCAGAAGATAATTGGGACACAGCTACCAGCCTTGGAGGGCATCTGCAATACACGGTGCCTCAGGAAGGCCATCAGCTTTCATAAAGACTCCTCACACCCTTGCAATAGTCTGTTCGAACTTCTACCTTCCAGCAGACGATACAAGGCCTTCTACGCCCGCACCTCCAGACTTAGCAACAGCGTCATCCCCAGAGCTATCGCTGCTTTGAACCGTCCCTGGTGAGTGTCCCCCCATGAACTGTCTCCCTCGGATGATCACATCGCACATCAACCCGGCACAGACACATTTGCACTTTATACTGCTTTAACTGGTTTTATTTAAATCTTATTTCTCTAGGTGTCTAAATTTTTAGCTAATTAAGTTATTACATCGGATGGAAGTTGCATTCCAAATCTCGTTGTACCTCTGTGCAATGACAACAAAAGATATATTATTACTATTATGTCTGCCCCGATAGAAACATCTTTTGATGTGAACAGCAGAAAGGCACTTAAAATAGTCACCATTCAAAATATCATAGTTATACGGCACAGAAACAGACCCTTCGACCCATCATATCCATGAGCGCATCAGTTCTAATCCCATTAACGAGTACTTAGACCATAGTCTTTTCTGCCTTGGAAAAAACAAGAGCTCTTCCAGACAATTTTTAAATGTGGTAGAAGTACCTGCATCCACCATCTTCTCAAGCAATGTGTTCCAGATTTCAACTACCCTCTGAGTGAAAAGAAAATCCTCAAATTCTTTGGAATTTGTTTACCTAAATCTCTGATCTCGTGACATCTCTGTTATGGGGCAAAAAAATCACTGACGGCCGATCCTGCTCGCGGTTTTCCAGGCGAGTGCCCTCGAGCTTGAAGGTCGAAGACACTCTTCTTAACTCGCTGATTAGGTCGCCCAAGTGGGACAGCCCCTTTAAGCCACCATTGATGTTGCAAAATTCTCGCCAAATTTGCATTGTGGCAATTTTTTTTAAATCCTGCAGAGGCAGGAATTCTGAGCATAAGAGCACAGAAGATGGGATCAGGATAGGCCACCTAGCCCCTCAGGCCTGCCCTATGATTCAATATGATCATGGCTGACCCGACCCAGGCCTTAACTCCTCTTAGGCTCTTATAGCTCTGAACATGTAAATTTTATAAAAATGTATTAATTTCCTCCTTAAATACTACCAGTGATCTAATTTCTATATCCCTCTGAGGTAGAGAATTCCAGAGATTCATCTATCACTGCAAGAAGATGCACTTCCATTTTAAATGGCCACATCCTTAGACAAGGAGTATTGGGTCTGAAATGCTGACTATTTCTCTTGTCATGGACACCGTGTCAATTTCATCATTGCATTTGAATTTGGAGCTAAACATCTGAAAGCTGCACAATAATTGCCCGTTTTCTCATTTCGGTGCTTCCAATAGATCCTGCTTCTCTCCAAATTCAATCTGTACTTTGAAACCGTGAGACAATGCCCAACCTATTTTTCCCCCCCAATGTTGTTCACAGGATGACATTATCCATCTCTTGCCCAGAGTAGGGGAATCGAGGACCAGAGGGACATCGGATCAAGGTGAAGGGGAAAAGATTTAATAGGAATATGAGCTGTCACAATGGGATTCACACTCTATTCCCTGGACTTGGTTACTGTTCCATTAACATAACGACCATGCAATTGGATCCTATTATCACAGATTTTTTCGCACATCCAAACCAGTTGCTCCTTCAAGATAATCTTAAATATTTCAACATCTTATAAAATCATAAATGATAGGAGCATCACTTCAGCCCATCAAGTCTACTCCGCCATTCAATCATGGCTGATCTATCTCTCCCTCCTAACCCCATTCTCCTGCCTTCTCCCCACAAACCCTGACACGCGCACTAATCAAGAATCTACCTCTGCCTTAAAAATATCCACTGACTTGGCCACCACAGCATTCTGTGGCAAAGAATTTCACAGATTCACCACACTCTAACTGAAGAAATTCCTCCTCATCTTCCTAAAGGAACGTCCTTTAATTCTGAAGGTGTGACCTCTAATCCTAGACTCTCCCACTAGTGGAATCATCCTCTCCACATCCACTCCATCCAAGCCTTTCACTATTCTGTATGTTACAATGAGGTCCCCCCTCATTCTTCTAAACTCTACCGAGAATAGGCCCGGAGCCATCAAACCCTCATCTTTTCAGATAGTCAAGGATTCTTTAACAATTTCTACTAGCTTTTGTAAAACATTTTCATTGTGACATGAATTATACTGACCAGCTTTGTGTGAAGACTGGTTTCAGGATCGTTTTCTTCCATTTCAAGTGAGTTTATTGTCATGTGTCCCTGTATAGGACAATGAAATTCTTGCTTTGCTTAAGCACACAGAAAATAGTAGGCATTTACTACAAAACAAAATATTTTACCTTCCCTGCGACTTTCTTTAGATAATCTTGGCACCAATGATTATATCCAAATCATCTTCCTCTGCCTCCCGGCCTGTAAGTAGAATCGTTTTTGATCTCATGAATTGGCAATCTGTTTACATCAGTTTATTGGATATGCGTGGGATTTTATGGAATGTGAAATAGGAACTGAGAGACTTCAGACAAGTTTCCCTGGGCCATTGGCTCTGTGCAGCCTATATACGTCACCACAGGGTTGGCTTAAGACAGATGTTAAGGATACTATCCTTTTTAGCAGGAGAAGGACATGGAGGATAATAAGATTATAGACAATAGACAATAGACAATAGGTGCAGGAGTAGGCCATTTGGTCCTTCGAGCCAGCATCGCCATTCAATGTGATCATGGCTGATCATCCCCAATCAGTATCCCGTTCCTGCCTTCTCCCCATATCCCCTGACTCTGCTATTTTTAAGAGCCCTATCTAGCTCTCTCTTGAAAGCATCCAGAGAACCTGAGGCAGAGAATTCCACAGACTCACCACTCTCTGTGAGAAAAAGTGTTTCCTCGTCTCTGTTCTAAATGGCGTACTCCTTATTCTTAAACTGTGGGCCCTGGTTCTGGACTCCCCCAACATCGGGAGCATGTTTCCTGCTTCTAGTGTGTCCAAGCCCTTAACAATCGTATGTGTTTCAATGAGATGCCCTCTCATCCTTCTAAACTCCAGAGTGTACAAGCCCAGCTGCTCTATTCTCTCAGCATATGACAGTCCCGCCATCCCTGGAATTAACTTTGTAAACCTACGCTGCACTCCCTCAATAGCAAGAATGTCCTTCCTCAAATTAGGGGACCTCAAATTCCTCAAATTAGTGTGGGGTATACAAAAATGGGAGGGCTTTTTGAGATCAAGAAGCAGATGATGTTAGGTCTCTTGACGAGCATTTCAACGGATAAGACCACAGGTCTCATGGGATCAATCTCAGGTTATTGAGAGAGGAAAGGGAGAAGATTGCTGGGGCTGTCAAAGATCTTTGTACCCTCTCCAACTGCCGGTGAGGTCCCAGAGGACTGGAGAGTAGCCAAAGTTGTTCCTTTGTTTAAATAGGGAAATAGCGACAATCTGGTAAATGATAGGCCACTGAACCTTGCATCAGTGGTGGGAAACCTATTGGAGAAGTTTCTCAGGGATGGGATTTACTTGCATTTGGAGAATGGGCAAATTAGAGACAGTCAGCATGGCTTTGTCCTGGGCATGTCGTGTCTTATAAATTTGATTGAGTTTTTTGAGGCGATGACATAGGTGTTTGATGAGGGTCGGGCAGTGATAGGATATTATCTACGTAGACTTTTAGTAAGGCATTCGCAAGGACTCTCATGAAAGGCTGATCCAAAAGATTCAGATGCATGGAATCTTGATGAAAATGTAAATGAGTTTACAGGCGGCATAAACATTGGTGGAATTGCAGACAGTGAAGAAGACTATCAAAGAAGGATTACAAATCAATTATGGAAAAATGGCAGATGGTATTTAATCCAGGCAAGTGTTGCTCCTTGGGAGGTCAAATAGAAGAGAAACGTATACAATTAGTGGCAGGACCATGAACAGCACTGGTATACAAAAGCGTTATAAAGATTTGGTTAGGGGGCATTTACAGTATTAGGTGCAGCAGTAGTCACTCCATTACAGGAAAGTTGTGAAGGCTTTGGAGAGGATGCGGAAGAGGCTTACTAGCTTGCGTTAGAGGCTATTAGCTATAATGAGGGATTGAACAAAGTTAGATTGTTTTCTTTGGAATGCGGGGGTTGAGGGGAGACCAGATAGAAGTATATAAAATGATGAGAGGCATAGACAGTGTAGACGGGCAGAATTGGTTTCCCAGGCTGGAATTATCAAATATTACAGAGAGTAGCTTTTAAGATGAGTGTGGGAAAGTTCAAAGGTGATGTTTGGGGCAAGTTATTTTACACATCAGTGGTAGGTGCCTAAAACACACTATTGAGGTATAATAGTGGCAATTATGAGGCTTTTAGGTAGGCATATGAATGTGCAAAGGATGAAGAGATATGGGTCTTGTGAAGATAGAAGCCATCGTAGATATTATGGACCGAAGAACCCGTTCTTGTGCTGTACTGTTCTCTTTCCTATGTAGTTAAATCAACAGAATACAAAATAGTAAATATCTGCATATGCTGGAAATGAGCTTAATACAGGTAAGATCATAAGAGATAGGAGCAGAATTAGGCCATTCGGCCTATCAAGTTTGCCATTCATTCATGGCTGAGCTATCTCTCTCTCCTAACCCCATTCTCCTGCCTTCTCCCCATAACCTCTGACACCCGTACTAATCAAGAATCTATCTATCTCTGCCTTAAAAATATCCACTGACCTGGTGGCCACAGCTTTTTGTGGCAAAGAATTCTACAGATTCACCACCCTCCTCATCTCCTTCCTAAACTAATGTCCTTTAATTCTATGACCTCTAGTCCTAGATTCTCCCACTAGTGGAAACATCCTCTCCACATCCACTCTATCCAAATCTTTCATTATACTGTACGTTTCAATGAGGTCCCCCCTCGTTCTTCCAAACTCCAGCGAGTGCAAGCCCAGTGCCGTCAAACATTGTAGTTAAATACTGATGACAAAAGTTGCAATAACATTCTTATCCTGTGCGTGCTTTGGGTTGGCGAGCAGTTCCAAAACAGGATTTAAAAATCAACATATTTTCCTAAATTCTTTATAGAATTTTCCAAATCTCCTTAAAAACCATAAGAGTAACATTTACTAATTCATTCCATATGAAGGTTTCTTCTATAGATTAAGAATTGTAAGGGGTCATTTGAGAAGTACTATTTTATTACCAGAATAGTGTTTTGTGTAAATCTTATGATCTGTTATCTGAATCTGGCATTTCCTGCCAATCAGCCAAATGATTTAACAAACTAATAGACAATAGACAATAGGTTCAGGAGTAGGCCATTCGGCCCTTCGAGCCAGCACTGCCTCCTGCACCTATTGTCTAATGATTGCTTAACGTACTTGCCACCTGGCTTGTCAGCCTCATCCATCTCAACCAGTTAAAGCTACAAAACCGATCTTGCACCGAAGGTCCGTACCCTTATGGAAGGAATTTGGGTCGTTGGCAGCTCATATGTGACTCAAAAATAAGGTCTCTATGCTGTCAAGTAGGCAAACTGTCATCTTGCAGCAAACCACACCCTAAAAATGGCCACACTTGCAATTACACACCTGGTTCAGCTAACTCAAGGTGTGGCCCTTAAAAAATTAAACAGAAGATCCTTCATCTCCCTTTTCTCTCCTCCCTCCTTTCATTCCCTCTCCAACGTGTCCATCTCCTCCTATCCTGAAGGTTTCCCAGTCTGACTCCCCGATGGTGGGATGCCATATGAGGAGAAATCGGATTCAGAGCTTAGAAGAATGAGTGCCGATCTCAGTGAAATGAACTGGGAAGGAATGGTTTTCCTGGCTGGGGAAGGTGGACTGGGGACATGGGGTCATTGTCTCAGGAAATGGGCCAAGACATTAAGGACGAAGATGAAGACATCTTTCTTCACTCTTGCAGTTGTATAGGGCTCTGGTGAGACCACATCTGGAGTATTGTGTACAGTTTTGGTCTCCTAATTTAAGGAAGGACATCCTTGTGATTGAGGCAGTGCAGCGTAGGTTCATGAGATTGAGCCCTGGGAGGATGGCGGGACTGTCATATGAGGAAAGATTGAAAAGACTAGGCTTGTATTCACTGGAGTTTAGAAGGGGGATCTAATAGAAACATATAAAATTATAAAAGGACTGGACAAGCTAGTGCAGGAAAAATGTTCCCAATGTTGGGCGAGTCCAGAACCAGGGGCCACAGTCTTAGAATAAAGGGGAGGTCATTTAAGACTGATGTGAGAACAAACTTTTTCACCTAGAGAGTTGTGAATTTGTGGAATTCCCTGCCACAGAGGGCAGTGGAGGCCAAGTCACTGGATGGATTTAAGAAAGAGTTAGATAGAGCTCTAGGGGCTAGTGGAGTCAAGGGATATGGGGAGAAGGCAGGCACGGGTTATTGATAGGGAGGATCAGCCATGATCACAATGAACGGCGGTGCTGGCTCGAAGGGCCGAATGGCCTCCTCCTGCATCTATTTTCTATGTTTCTTGAGGTTGGTGAACTTGAGGAGATGATTGAAGCCAAGTTGCCTTAAATATTTTAGAAAATGAATCAATTTCTAGAAACAAAACACACTTGTGTTACGGGAAGGCAGTGAAGGTAGAGTGTTAAGACAGAGAATCAGCCCGGATCATATGGAACAGTAGCACAGGCTTGAAGGATCAATTGATATTTGAGATCCCATCTTCTGAGTATTTGTGTTTTCACTAAATTGGCAACCAGTCAACTTCCCTTCTACTATCAAAACCAAACACCCAATCCCTTATCTGAATGATGGGATTTGTTGTAAAAAAAATACTAGCTTGGAGTAAAAAGTCCTGACCCTTCTGCCTCAACAAACTGCCATCATATTTGCATCTCACTGCTTGTAAGGGAGGCAGAAAGAGAGTAAATAAAAGCCTTTCAAAAGACATTTGGGGACAAAATAATTTGATGGGCTGTGGGGGAATGAGGCAGCTGAACTGGGAGCTAGTATTGACTCAATGGATCAAATGGCCTCCATCAGCATCATGATCATTCTACATTTCGATATGATGTTCCTTTTTCTGTCCCATCTTGCAATTGACATCACATTTTACTGGTGCTATCTTTTATTTCTCTCCCTATTGCTTGAACGCTTGTTGTTGGTTCCCAAACTAACTTGGACACTAACATTTGTGCTGATCGAGAGTCCTTTCATTTGGAGAGACTATGTCCATAAATGCTGATTCGAACATTAGATTTGGCAGATCTGGCAACTTGGACTGCAAGTGTTAATTAGTCAGGTTACAGACTAACATCTCACAGGAACTCAAATAGTTGAGTGGTGGCCCGGTGGTGCAGCGGTAGAGTTGCTGCTTTACAGCACTAACAGTGACCCGACACCGGGGTTTAATCCCGACTACAGGTGCTGGCTGTACGGAGTTTGTACATTCTCCCCGTGACCACGTGGGGTTTCTCCAAGATCTTCGGTTTCCTCCCACACTCCAAAGACGTACAGGTATGCAGGTTAATTGTCTTGGTATAAATGCAAAAGAATCATCCCTAGTGTAAGATAGTGCTAATGTACGGGGATTGCTGGTTGGTGCGGACTGGGTGGGCCGAAGACCCTGTTTCTGTGATGTATCACTAAACTAAACTGAAATGTTTCATCTATTGCTCATAGAATTTTCTATGGACATTGTTGAAGGCCAGATAGCAGTTCTTAATAGGACGGCACGAAAGCATCAATGATTGTTCTGAAGTGATATTGCATGTACAACCAAAGGCTGTCAACTTATTGTTCAAAAGGGAACTGCAGATGCTGGAATATCGAAGGTACACAAAATTGCTGGGGAAACTCAGCGGGTGCAGCAGCATCTGTGGAGCGAAGGAAATTGAGTCTGAAGAAGGGTTTCGGCCCGAAACGTCGCCTATTTCCTTCGCTCCACAGATGCTGCTGCACCCGCTGAGTTTCCCCAGCAATTTTGTGTACCTGCTGTCAACTTATTGTCAGCTTCAAATGCTTGATTACAATCTGAGATTTAAACTGCAATTCATCTTTCATCTCTCAGTATACTTTGGTTAACACAACCACACCAGTGTTTAAGAAGGAACTGCACATGCTGGAAAATCGAAGGTACACAAAAGTGCTGGAGAAACTCAGCGGGTGCGGTAGCATCTATGGAGCGAAGGAAATAGGCGACGTTTCGGGCCGAAACCCTTCTTCAGACTGATGGGGGGGGGGGGGAAAGGAAGAGGAGGAGCCCGAGGGCTGAGGGAGAGCTGAGAAGGGGAGGAGACAGCAAGGGCTACCGGAAATTGGAGAATTCAATGTTTATGCCGCTAGGGTGCAGACTGCCCAAGCAGAATATGAGGTGCTGCTCCTCCAATTTCCAGTGGTGCTCACTCTGGCCATGGAGGAGGCTCAGGACAGAGAGGTCGGATTCGGAATGGGAGGGAGAGTTGAAGTGCTGAGCCACAGGGAGGTTAGGTTGGTTAATGCGGACCGAGCGGCAAAACGATCGCCAAGCCTACGCTTGGTGCTGTTTACTCTGATTACAACTAGTTGGTTCTATCAGATTGCGGGCACAGCACCTCTAGCACTGGTCTCCCTTCTTGTTTCTGCCCTGGGAGTGTCACAGAATTTAACTTTGGCTTCTTTTCCCACCTACATGCGGGTCTCTCACCTATATGGAGATACACGTAGCTACTGAAGCTGCTGCCTCACAGCCCCAATAACCTGGGTTCAACGCTGAGCCTCAGTGCTGGGTGTGTGATGTCCGTGCATTCCACCTGTGACTGCGGGATGTTCCTCCAGATGATCCAGCTTTTACTATGTCCCAAATATACAGGGTTAATATGTTTATTTTATTTTAGAGATACAGTGCAGAAACAGGCCCAAAGGCTGACCAGCGAGCACCACACATTAATACTACCCTACACAGATTTACATTTATACTGAGCCAATTTACCTACAAACCTGTACGTCTTTGGAGTGTGGGAGGAACGCCACCCTTACAAGCAGGTTAATTGGACACTATCAGTTGCCCATAGCATGTGGGTGAGTGGTAGAATCTAGGGGGGAGCTTAGTTTAGTTGAGATACAGCATTGAAATGGGTTCTTCGGCCCAGCAAGTCAATGCCATTCATCCATCACCCGCTCACACTAGTTCTATGTTATCCCACTTTGGCATCCACTCCCTACACACTAGGGGCAATTTACAGAAGCCAATTAACCTACAAACCTGTCCGTAGTTGGGATGTGGGTGGAAACCCGAGCACCCAGAGGAAACCGACGTGGTTCCAGGGAGAAGGCATGCAAATTGCGGCCACCTACGGTGCTGACAAAGTTACAAAATACGCCGGCTCCTCCTTTGTTCCCACCACTCCCCCTCAAAGCTGTCCCCCTATGCTTGGTCCTCCATTGTTCTTCCCCTCCACCCCTCACGATGGCCCCCCCCACGCTCTCATCGAGCACCGCCGAGGCCCCACCACCACTAGAGGATGAGAATGTGGGGAGAATAAAAGAGCCTTAAGCCCCTGCCCTACTTACGTGTCCTTGGCACGCTAATTACGCTACCTCGTGGTCGCGTTGAGCCGCGACGGTTCCGCGCGACTTCATTCGACCGCACAGCCGCCTGGAGCGCGTGACGTCATTTGAAGATGGACACAAAGCTGGAGTAACTCAGCTTTCCACTGCCATTATATTGCCAAACTGTTAGACAGGCAACCAGTCATTCTATTTTCTCAAACTATGCCACGGGATTACTGAAATCATTGCCCACGCCCCCCAGCACAAACATTGTAGCTAGAGTCCAATTCCATAATCCCTCCATGAAAAATTCAGCAAGGTTAGAATGAAAACGCCTGCAATGGATATAAGTTATCAAAAGATGATAGAAAAGGTGCTTTTATGCCAAGAGTCATGGTTCACTCTACACTCAGTTTTTGCCAGCACGGTGGCGCAGCGGTAGAGTTGCTGCCTTACACTGCCAGAGCCCCGTGTACCAGGTTCGATCCTGACTACGGGTGTTGTCTGTACGGAGTTTGTACGTTCTCCTCATGACCTGAGTGGGTTTTCTCCGATATCTTCAGTCTCCTCCCACACTTGTTTGTAGATGAATTGGCTTGGTATAAATTGTAAATTGTCCCTAGTGTGTGTAGGATCGTGTTAATGTGCGGGGATCGCTGATCGGCACGCTCAGTGGTCCGAACGGCCTATTTTCACGCTGTATCTCTAAACTAAGCTAAATGGACATATGATAATGTCAAACAATCATCAAAAATATTTTGTGTAATAGAAAACAAACTTTAATTACAGAACTTCATTTAACTCACAGCAAAGTTGATCCAAGAAACAAATTAATAATTGTAATAAATCAATTCATAATTAATTTAATTAATAATTCAAAGTAGCAAATCTGTCAAATAAATCATTTAAATTCAAACCCTCATGCCATTCTTCAAATCCACTTCTTGTCACTGGAAAATATTTAATAACATTAAGTATTTTAAAAAACATATTAATCAGAATGTGAAAACAGGAGTACATTTCAAGGAGGCAATATTCCTCTTCTTAAATAACATTTTTGTTCAGTTCAGTTTAGTTTATTGTCACGTGTACCAAGATACAGTGAATTGCTCTTGTTGTGTGCTAACCAGTCAGCAGAAAGACAATACATGATTACAATCGATCCAATTACAGTGTATAGAAATGTTGCTGTAGGAGTAGAGATTTAAGAGTGTAGAGCGATTGTAATACGAGTTTATAGATCTGCTTCAGTGGCTAGCACCCAAATAGTCACCTGTGTCGGGCACCATCTTGGAGGGAAACATATTGTTAATATTCTCATTTTAAGAATCCATCATTGTCTTAAAAACCTCCACCATCGTGGCAAAACCCGGGGCGCCACCTTTGGTCGTTCATTCGTTCGTGCCGCATTCCGCAGATTCAGTCTTCTCCATGATCTATTTAAGAAAGAACTGCAGATGCTGGAAAATCGAAGATAGAAGATAAAATGCTGGAGAAACTCAGCGGCTGAGGCAGCTTCTATGGAGAAAAGGAATAAGCCATGCTTCGGGTCAAGACCCTTCTTCAGACTGATGTGGGGGGGAGGGGGGGCAGGAAAAAGAAAGGAAGTGGCGGAGACAGTAGGTCTAGAAGGGGAGCTGGGAAGGGGGAGAGGGAGGAGGGAGAAGCCAAGGGCTAGCTAAAATTAGAGAAGTCAATGTTGATACCGCTGGGGTGTAGACTACCCAAGTTAAATACCCAAGCTTGTCTCCTCACTACATTTACTGCTGGCTCCAGTCGCAAATCTGAGTTTGAGTGATCTGTGCAAGGCATTCATTGATGCTGGAATTCCACTGTGGAAATTTGAAAACAAATCTCAGAGGTTTTTTAGAGAAATACACAGAGGAACATATACCTAGCGAGTCATCATCATGGAAAAATTATGTTGACAGCAACTTCAACAATTATGTGCAACCAGGCAACTTTGGTCATTTAATGTAGTATACCTTTATATTATTATTTGTAACCATATTTTGGTGGTGGAAATAAATGCCTTTTTGTGCCTTTTTTGTAATTTTATTATGCCTTTTTGCCTGCCTATTTCAGAGGTTTTTAGTGCCTAAACATCCTGGCTCTAAACATTACTAATACTTGACCTTCCTATCTATTAAAAGAGCTGGCAGAAAAATACTGCCAAGCAGATGATTTTTAAAAAGAAATCTGCATCCTGTGAAGATAAAGAATGCATAACTATATCTTTCACTATGTCAGTGTATTTATTTGTCAGAGTCTGTGGCAAGTCACTAATTATAGGGTGCATTTGAAATGTTCTAATTCTAACGGGTTGTAATTATATTGTGCAGTAAATCCAAATACTCACAATCTGAAGGAAATGGAAAGTTAACCTTCCATTCCAAGAACCTCAAAAGCCCAAAGCAAATTTACTGTTCCCCAGATAACTATATATTTCTTCTTGTAACTTCATAAGTATAATAAGATTATAAATACATCAACTTATCAGAATTTTCCATTTTAATCCACTCTGCTCAGTATCTCATGAAGCATTTAATTGTTTTAGGTCTTGTAGGCTATCGGCAGTAGGGATTACATGAATAAAGATGTGCCAGGGGCGACTTTCAAATGTCTAATACCATTTACATAACCAAAATCGGGCACAGAATGGAGCTGTAAGACATTGGTAGCTGGCTGTGGTTTTGAACTTTAGATGTGGCAGGAATGGGTTCAGCCTTCATGTCAGATTTGGAGGCACATATTACAATTGCACAGCTCTTGTTACTTCCACTCACATTGCTATTACCATCCCTTGTTCCTGTCCCATATCTGTGCATGGTACAGCTTGGAAGACCTTCATTCTCAGTGCAAAGCTAAAGGGATACTTGGTTGCAAGAAAACCGGATGGGGATTTGGAACGCATATTTTATGGTAGTCGTTATGGATTTTAAGGCTTGAGATTTCCAAATGGAATATGTTGCTGCTGCAGGCATTGGTAAGACGTGTTTTCAAGAGAGAGTTAGATTTAGCAGCTCTTACGGCTAAAGGAATCAAGGGATACGAGGAAAAAAAGCAGGAACAGGGTACTGATTTTAGATGATCAGCCATGATCATATTGAACGGCGGTGCAGGCTCGAAGAGCCAAATGGCCTACTCCTGCACCTATTTTTCTATGTTTTCTATGTTCCTAAATGAATGCAGTGTTTTGCACACACAATGGATTTATCTTGCATCATCAATCGTTTAAAAAATAAAAACTGGTAATAGAAGTAAATAAGCTTTTATAAAAGAAATGCTCGCACTCTACAATAATGCCACAGTGGCTATTTATATATATATGTTTAAAAAATCAATATGGTCAAGTATCTCTCGTTAAACCTCTCCTCTGGAAAGTGCAGCTGAGGGATTCTGAATCAGCCATTCTGTCCAATCCCCCATCTCCCATCTGGCAAGCAGCATCTTGACAGGTGCATTTCACGCTGACGGCTGCAGTCAAACAAAAGTCCTAAATCAAACATTTCCCTTCTTGATGGGAATTGCTCATCACCGCCCTGCCAGACCTTACCTCAAATAGAACTAAACAGGTTCTCCAATATTTCTTTACATTCCAGATCAGAGAAGCAAGTGACATCTTTATCATCTACGTGGAATTTGCCGAGGAAGGTGTTGCTGCTATATCTTTGTAAGGCTTGATTAAATGGGGCCACTATAACGACCTAACATGGAGGTCATTGAAGAAAGTAGGGAAATAGTTTATTCCAATGGAACTGTTTCTAAGTGAATGCGTTTCATGGCCACAATGGAGTTAGACACATGTGGAGGACAGAATGGGCTTACTAGTCTGGTGCAATTCCAACTCATGCCGCACAGATGACCATAGTAATTACTGGGCTTCAGTCTGTTCTTCTCTCTGGTTTGGCTGGTTGATAATAGACAAGTTCTTTGGATCACATCGACCTAATCTTGCATGCCGCTGATTCAAAAATCCTGGACACATCTCAAACTGGTCATCATTGATGTCCAAATAAATATAAAGCCATTAGTTATACTGTCATGGAGAGATACAGGCCATCCATCACTACCTATTTACATTAGTCTTACCTTGATCCTATCTTGATACCTTAAACCCATTCCTCTGGCACTGAGGCAGTGACTCTTCTCTCTGTACCACATGAGTTATTCAAATAATGCTGTTGAAAAGCAGTTATTCTACCAGGTGGAACATTAAGCAGCATAAAATAAAATGATCCACTTCATATTAGCCGCTGCCGTTCAAGCGACTGGCACAGGATACAGTGTTCACTTTTAAGTTAATAGAGAATTGCAAAGTTTTGTATTGATCGCTTTGTCAGTCTTCAAGCCCACGGTCAACAAAAATGAAGCACACCGCTCCGTGAATGTACTCGTTATCAATGTTGTTGCCCAATAGACACACACACAAATACCCAAACCCCCGCCATCAGCATAGCTGAACCGACCGATGCACTCTTTCATCATAGAGCACAAGGTCGTCATTTCAAGTGCCTCCATAAGTATTTGAGGTAACGGTCCATGCTGAAACTCCAGTGCAGTCTTTGGCAAGTACAGTGTCAAAGCTGCCACAGCCAGACAAAAACAGTTTTTATCCACGAGTAGTTGCTCTACTCAACAGCCAAAAATCTGTAGCCTCCCTTTGATCTTGTATTTTGTTGGTTCACATGCTTGATCAATGGTGTTTTATCATTAATGTTTTATTATTATTAATATTTAGTGTTTTCTGAGTCATTTATAACTGTCACTGCATGTGATGTTGTTACTTGTGGGCGGAGCACCAAGGCAAATTTCTTGTATGTGAATACTTGGCCAAAAAACTTACTTACTTACGGGAGATGTCCTTCATATATAAGCTTAAACCTTATGTATAGGAAAGGTCTTGATTCTGGCACAAATACAGTACCTGCTTCAGATTATATTACCAATTAATCTCTCATTGATAATCAAGCCATCTTGTTGCAGGCAAATTTGATGCCCTGCTAACTATACTTGAGTATAGAAGCTGGGATGTAATGTTAAAATTGTACAAGGCATTGGTGAGATCAAATCTGGAGTATGGTGTACAATTTTGGTCTCCCAATTATAGGAAGGATGTCAACAAAATAGAGAGAGTACAGAGGAGATTTACTAGAATGTTGCCTGGGTTTCAACAACTAAGTTACAGAGAAAGGTTGAATAAGTTAGGTCTTTATTCTCTGGAGCGCAGAAGGTTAAGGGGGGGACTTGATAGAGGTCTTTAAAATGATGAGAGGGATAGACAGAGTTGATGTGGACAAGCTTTTCCTTTTGAGAATAGGGAAGATTCAAACAAGAGGACATGACTTCAGAATTAAGGGACAGAAGTTTAGGGGTAACATGAGGGGGAACTTCTTTACTCAGAGAGTGGTAGCGGTGTGGAATGAGCTTCCAGTGGAAGTGGTGGAGGCAGGTTCGTTGGTATCATTTAAAAATAAATTGGATAGGCATATGGATGAGAAGGGAATGGAGGGTTATGGTATGAGTGCAGGCAGGTGGGACTAAGGGAAAAAAGTTGTTCGGCACGGACTTGTAGGGCCGAGATGGCCTGTTTCCGTGCTGTAATTGTTATATGGTTATATGGTTATACTTCAGAATAAATTATTGTACATGATTACCATTGTGCCATTTAAGAGGCTTTTACATCGGCACATGGATAGGGAAGGAATCGAGGGATATGGATCATGTGTAGGTCGAGGAGATTAATTAATTTGTAATTATGTTCAGCATGGACAATGTGGGCCAAAGGGACTGCTCTGTGCTGTACTAGTCTATGTTCTAAAACATGTTATTCCAAAGATTTGGTAGATCCCCATTTTTTAAAGAAATTGTTGTAAAGAGTACCATTAATTTGGCTGAGGGATTAAATGGAGATATCAGTGGTTCAAGCAGATATCAAAGAACCATGAAACTATACAAAAAACAGGGGGTTTTCTTGGTTTCCTGTCCAATATTCCATTCTTAACCAGTATGAACAATATCCAAACTAACTGATCATTTATCTCTTTGCAAGATGTTGCTGGTGCATTTGTCCAACAACACTCATTGCAATTCACAGGCACCGTATTATATATGATGGGGTCACTAAGTGGACACTAATGTTAACTAACTATGTGGAACACAAAATTATAACCCAAAACAGAATAATCAGTTTAAAAGCCTTGCCGACATAGGAATCAGGTCAGTCTGGGAATCACTTTCCATTTATTGAATATCACTTGCGAGCAGTGTTTGTTGGAGCAAGGGAAACAATAGTTACTCCAGCACTTTGTAAACCAGCATCTGCAGTTCCTTGTTTCTACATTAGTTGTTAATCTACATTTGTCATCGAGGGTGGTGAGAGACCACTTTGCTGAGCCGCAGTAATAACGAGTAGTTGGAGAACGGTGTCGTTACTGTTACAACGAAAGAGAGTGCATTCAGGAAATGGAAGGTTTTAGGAAGGAACTGCAGATGCTGGTTTAAATCGAAGATAGACACAAAATGCTGCAGTAACTCAGCGGGACAGGCAGCATCTCTGGAGAGAAGGAATGGGTGACTTTTCGAGTCGAGACCCTTCTTCAGTCTACACAAAGGTCTCGACCCGGAACATCACCCATTCCTTCTTTCCAGAGATGCTGCCTGTCCCACTGAGTTACTCCACCATTTTGTGTCTACCTTCAGGAAATGGAAGATGTACTTCTGAATGATGGTATCATGTGGAATGTTCCAACTTGTGGTGGAGACAGAAGCAAGCATTATGTTAGAGTCATAGAGTTATACAGCATGGAAGCAGGCCCACGCTGAACAAGTTGCCTAACTGAGCTAACACCACTTGCCTGTGCCATGCCCATATCCCTCCAAACCTCTGATCCATGTACTAGTGTCTTTAAATGTCATAATTGTGCCTGCCTCAACCATTTTCTCTCGTACCTTGCTACGTATGTACTAGTCTGTGTGAAAAATGTGTCCCTTATGTTTCCATTAAATCCTTCCCCCCCCTCACCTTAAACCTTTGCCCTTTAGTTCTTGATTCCCCTACCCTGTGGAAAAGCCTGTGGCTATTCACCTTATTTCTGCCCCTCATGATTTTACAAACTTATGTTATCCCCTCAGATTCCTACATTCCAGCCAAAAAGACCATCACGATTCAGCCTCAGCATATAATGTAAATCTCCCAGACCAAGTAATATCCGCAAATCTTTTGTCTGCACCCTTTCCAGTTCAATCCTTCCTATAGCAGGACGAGTAGAACCATACACAGTGCTCCTGTGGCCTTAACAACGAGTTGTACAGCTGGAACATGATGCCTGACCTCTTGTACTAAATGCACTGACCAATGAAGACAAGCATCACCACCCTGCATACCTGTGTCAACTTCATGGAACTAACACCTGTACTTCCAGGTCTCTCTGTTCTGCAACATTCCCCAACCCCCGACCATTTATTGTGCAAGTCCTGCCCTGGTTTGTCTTACCAAAATGCAACGCCTTGCATTGATCTGATTTCATCTCCATCTGCCACTCCTCAGTCTCTGGTTGTAATCTTAGATAACCTTGTTCACTGTCTACTTTATCACTAATTTTAATGTAATCTGCATCCCATTAACCAAATAACCTACATTCACATCCAAATTGTTACAAAAAATCGAATGAACAACAGTAGACTCATCGCCAATCCTTGTGGCACAACTCTTGTGCCAAGCATCTACCGCCTGCACCTTTCTCCTAGTTTCAGGCCAATTTTGTATCTAATTGGTTAGCTTCCGCTGGATCTCAAGTGATCTAACCTTCCAGACCAGACTACCACACAGTACCTTGCTAAAAACCTTGCTAAAGTCTATGCAGAATGCCTACTGCATGGCATTTGTCAATCTTCTCGGTAATTTCTTCAAAAAACTCAAATTCTATAGGCACAATTGCCCACACACGATGCAATGCAAACTATTCCCAATCAGTCCTTCCTTTCCAAATGCATATAGCTCCTGTCTCGCGCAATCACTTTCAATAACTTACCTACCACTAATGTGAGGTCTATGAAGATTCGGAGACACTTGGACAGATAATTAGTTGTAATCTCACTTCAAAGGCAACCAAGCAACCAGTGCCTCATCTTCCAGGTAGCACATGATATGGCATGTAATAGATGGGAAGCTTTCAAAAGTTCTTGGCATTAAGTTGGGAAATGGCACACAATGCAGGCATTGCCACACTGTGGACTGCAGTGCAAGGTCAATGCAAGAGACAGCTCTGTGGTTAATGAGGCAGAGCATTGTTCATAATCTTTGCAGCTGCATGCAGAGACGCACGCAGTGAGAATTTGTTTGTGCCTTTGAAGCTGTCTCTCATAATTCTGCTTTGGATCTGGAAAATAACAAAACAGATCACCAAAGTAAGGAATCGAGACACACTGAAGCTTGTGCAGCCCTGACATTCCCTTGAAGTCAAATATTGATCATTAAACTGTTTATGTTAATGGAGCAGAACGATCGTAACATCACTGAATGTTTTGAGAGAAGTGGCGAGATGTCCACTTGCTTTGGATGGTCACTGTAGTGAAGGTGTAGTGTTACCCTGCCATTTCTCAATCTCTCATTATGTCCCAAGCTATGGCCAGTGATTGCCAGAGCAATTGGAGAGCAGTCAGAGGTGGTCTTCCTTCTTGGCCACCTGTTGCATTCCTTCTTGTTGGGGAGAGACCTTGATCGGGAAGGTGGTTCTCCCAAGGTGAGACTATCCCACTCAGGAGTGCAGATGCCTGCGATGTCCCCGAATGTGGGATACTTGACTAAATGTAGGAATGGGATAGAGAACCTTGAGTTGTGGTGTCACGACAACAACCCAGCCCTTAACATCAGCAAAACGCAAGAGATCATTGTTGACCCAAGGAAAAGCGGGAGTGAATATAATCCTGTCCTCATCAGCAGAGCTGTTGTAGAGATCATCGATAGATTCAAGTGCCTAGGCATCCCCATCACCAACCACCGAACCTGGTCCCTTCACCAAGAAATCACATTGGTGTATTTAATTTCTTAGGCATCTGAGAAGTTTCAGCAAGTTAATGAGGAATCTCTCAGACTTCTACAGGACTATAGAAAGTAATCCGATGGGATGCATGTCAGCCCGCTATCCGACTGCTCTGCTCAAGACCACCTGAACGTGCAGAGAATGGTGAACACAGCCCAGTCCACCCTGGGCTTGTCACTTCCTGCATTGCATGGGAAGGCTGGAAGTATCAAGGATGCCTGTTATCCTGCTCATTCCCTTTTCTATATTCTACCTTCTGGGAGAAGATACTGGAGCTGAAAGACATCTTTAGACTTTACTTTAGGCTTTAGACATACGGGGCGGGACAGGGCCGTGGTCCCACTGAATCTGCTCTGACCAGTGATCACGCCGTGCACTAGCACTATCCTACACACTAGGACGAGTGAAGAAGGACTTTCATCATTTAGAGTTACAGCATGGAAATAGGCCCTTCGGCCCACTGAGTCCGCACTAATCAGTGATCTCCACATATTATCACAATCCTATACACACTAGGGACAATTTACAATTTTTGTCAAGCCAATAAGCCTACAAACCTAAGGTAGATAAAAGTGTTGAAGAAACTCAGCAGGAGCAGCAGCATTTATGGAGTGAAGGAATAGGCCTATTTCCTTCGCTCCGTAGATGCTGCTGCACCCATTGAGTTTCTCCAGCACTTTTGTCTACCTTCGATTGTCCAGCATCTGCAGTTCCATCTTAAACACTAAGCCTACAAACCTATCCTTCTTTGGAGTATGGGATGAAACCAGTGAAAACCCACGCAGGTCACGGGGAGAACGTACAAACTCCATACAGACAGCACCTGTAGTCAGGAATGAAACATGGTCCCTGTAAGGCAATAACTCTACTGCCACTGCTCAGACTGAACTTGTATGAATTTCACAAGTGCTTAGGAATGTCATGATTTTTTTAAATTGGTAATTACACCCCAGGAGTGATGCCCTTTCGGACTCATTTCACACGTGGAATTCTAAACGTAATCTAATTGCAGTTCATCGTTACCTGACCCTTCAGGAGGCCAGCAATCCTGGCAAAGCCTCGACTCAGAGAAAAGGAGAAGAATTCGCGGGCAGGGATCTGGTGTGTTGCAAATAGGGATATCAAGTTAACTGCCAGTGCCTGGAGTAATTCAGAGGCTAATTCGCTCAGGTTGTTGCCGACCATCACCTCCACAGCCAGAGATAGAGATACGGGCGGAGGTCAATAATCTGAAGGTTACATACTACTGCACATTGACCTTAACCTCTGGCCACATTGGTCCTGGACATTCAGTGACAGGGAAGATAGACACAAAAAGCTGGAGTAACCCAGCAGGACAGGCAGCATCTCTGGAGAGAAGGAATGACAATAGACAATACTGGTGCAGGAGTAGGCCATTTGGCCCTTCGAGCCAGCACCACCATTTAATGTGATCATGGCTGATCATCCCCAATCAGTACCCTGTTCCTGCCTTCTTCCCAAATCCCCCGACTCTGCCTTTTTTAAAAGCCCTATCTAGCTCCCTCTTGAAAGCATCCAGAGAACCTGCCTCCACCGCCCTCTGAGAATGGATGACATTTCAGGTCGAGACCCTTCTTGAGATAGGGATGTAGCCACAGGCTAACTCACCGGGGAACATTTTGCTCCTTTTCATTTGGCACCTTCTGACATACACAGCTTATTTTTTACTTATTTTTATTCCCCGCTGTTAATCACCTGGAAGGACAGGACAAGCACTATAGAGCCTCCTGTATATTATTCCATTGACAAAGGATAAAGAATGAAGTTAGGTGGCAAACCAGTGGCATGGAGTGACCCTGTGGCGCAGCGGTAGAGTTGCTGCCTTACAGCACCAGAGACCCTGGTTCATTCCTTACTACGGGATGCGGTCTGTACGGAGTTTGTACGTTCTCCCCGTGAGCTTTCCCCAGGAACTTCCTCCCACACTCCAAAGACGTACAGGGTTCTAGGTGAATTGGCTTGGTTTAATTGAAATTTGTCGCGTGTGTGTGTGTGCGTGTGTCTGTGTGCTGGGATCTTTAGTGGGCACGGACGTGGTGGGCCAAAGGGTGCGGTATTTCTGTGCGATATCACTAAAACTAAAAGTAAGTTTCTCCTCATCGTATGTGGTTCAGGTGTAACATACGCAAGACAAATTCAAATCTGCCATTCAAAAATAAATCGTTGGGTTTAGCTGGGTTTCTCTTGCGTAGAATTAGCGCAGGCTTAACGGGCTGAATGACCCCCTTTACTGCGATAAACTTTCCACGATTGTGTAACCATTTCTACTGCCCAAGTATCAAATCTAACCACTGCTTGTACAAATGTTGCAGTGTTCATTTAGAGAGTCTCCATCACACTCAGCTTATCACTGCACTGACACAAGATCACAACAAGAATCGCTTCCATTTATACCATTTTTATCATCTTTTAAAGGGTATAAGTGTACAAATCAAGTTAGAAAGAGAAATTGGTCAGTGAGGCTGTCTGTGTTTAGAGTGTGTTTATACCGCAGGCACCAGCAGCAGCCAGATGTTTACAATGGAAGGAGGGAAGAGATATAAATAAAGCCCCTGTCCCACTGTATGAGGTCATTCACAAGTTCTCCCGAGTTTTCCCCCCGATTCGAACTCGGAGAATGTCCGTAGGAGTTTGTGGATGTCTCGTAGCGGCTCGTAATGCTAACGGTAGGTACTTGGAAATCCGGTAAATTTCCGTTTTTTTCATCCCTGCAAAAATACTCAATCCTGCAAAAAATTGTTACTTTTTATACTTACCGTTAGCATTACGAGCCACTACAAGACATTAACGAACTCCTATGGACCCTCTACAGACATTCTCCGAGTTCGAATCAGGGGAAAACTCCAGAGAACTCGTGAATTACCTTGTACACAGGGGCTTTAGTGTATTTTAAAACACGAAAACATGATGATATTTCACAATGATATTACAAAGGGAATACGTACCAAATAATGATATCTAGTTCCTTTATCATCATTACTTTGTTGCATATCTCATTCACTTGTTCTATATATCTCTCTATATCACCATCTATATCTCTCGTTTCCCTTTCCCCCTGACTCTCAGTCTGAAGAAGGGTCTCGACCCAAAACGTCACCTATTCCTTCACTTCAGAGATGCTGCCTCACCCACTGAGTTACTCCGGCTTCTGAATTGAATTGAATTGAATTGAATTCCTTTATTGTCATTCAGACCTTATGGTCTGAACGAAATTTCGTGCCTGGTCATACATACAATCATACAATAATAAACAACACTAAACACAAATTAACATCCACCACAGTGTATCCTCCAAGCACCTCCTCACTGTGGTGGAGGCAAAAATCTTAGGGCTGCTTCTCCCTCTGTGCTGAGGCGATTCCCCACCGGGCGATGGTACAAACAGTCCCGCGGCTCACCGAACCCCGCAAACGGGCCGGCTCAAACACCGCGGCCCGGGGTGGTCGAAGCTGCCGCCCTCCAGTCCAGCGTACGCAGCCGCCGGCCCGCAGCTGAACCCAGGACTCGGGTCATAGCCGCCAGAACGCCGTCCCAGCCACCGGAGCACCGTTCCAGCCCCGAGCCGGATCGCCCTCACGTGAGTGCCGTTCCTCCCTCGAGCTGGGCCGCTCCGACCGGAGCGCCATTCCACCCCGGGCTGGGCCGCTCCTACGGGAGCACCACAGCCCCTCATGGGAGTCTCAGCCCCGCGCCAGGCCGCCCTCACGGGTTCGCCGTTCCAGCCCCGAGCTGGGCCGCCCTCACGGAAGTGAGCCCAGGGTGAGTCCTGTCAGGCTGCCTCTGGAGTCTCGAGGTCGCCAGCTCCGCCATTAGGCCTCAGCGCAGACGGAGGCAGAGAAGGGGGATACGACAAAAAAAGTCGCATTCCCCCGAAGGGAGAGACAGCAAGCCCCGTTTCAACCCCCCACCACCCCCGCCCCACATAAACACAACCTAAAAACCAAAAAAAACCACAAAAAAATAAAAACAAACGGACTGCAGGCGAGCCGCAGCCGTTCACCAGCGCCGCCACTTCTTGTGTCTATCTTCAGTTTAAACCAGCATGTGCAGTTCCTTCCTACACAATGATATGTGGTCTCCTTGCGCTGCCTTTGCGAAAATAAAGAGTGACCAGAAACATTAAAAAGGTATGTATTGTAGAGCAAAATATGTTAAGCTTAATGAATAGGAGCATTTCTATAGTAGTGTTTGAAATGGCTACAAAAATCCATTGTAAAACATCCCAAATTATTTACAGACACCAATGTACTTCAGAGGTGTCATCATTGCGTTAAGATAGGAAACGCAACAGCTCTTAATTTACACAATAAAAAGCTCATTACCTGATGATTTTGATAAATACATATAGAGAAGGATTTATCAATGGCCAGATAACTCCCTTGCTCTTTGAAATGGTGCTAATGGCTCTTTTGCATTGAACTGAGAAAGCAGATAGTGCCTCAATTTGACAGTTTATTCACAAGATAACAGCTCTAACAGGGCATCACTGCCTCAGTTTTGGAGCTTGGGCAGAGAAAGACACAAGGGCGACAAAGGAACTCATCAATTTAAAATATATCCATTACCCATGTATTTAAAATATATATAAATGTTACTTACCCATTGGCTCTTGGTACAGGCATTATCATCAACATGAAAGACTAATGGGCCAGTCCCACTTAAGCGACTGCAGGAGACTATACATTTGCCACATGTTCACAGGTGGTCGTGAGGAGTTCCCGCATTCTGGGAACTAGTCGCAGCCTCATTATGGTCGCCACAAAATTTTCAACATGTTGAAAAATTAGCAGCGACCAGAATGAAGCCGCCATGGAGAGTAATGGGAATTCTCGTGCCGTAGGTCGGTCGCCAGGAGGTCGAAGGTTCTTGTAGGTTGCAGCCGGTGCTGACCGGAGAATTTCATTGGCTCATTGTGGAAAAAGCAGTAGTTTTCCGAACCAAGGATAACCGACCGGTAATGTTAATATCCGCCGAGCTTCACAGCCGAGTATCTCTGGCTTCTTAAAAGTTGTCTCGGTGGGCGGTGGAGGCAGGTTCTCTGGATGCTTTCAAGAGAGAGCTAGATAGGGCTCTTAAAAATAGCGGAGTCAGGGGATATGGGGAGACGGCAGGAACGGGGTACTGATTGGGGATGATCAGCCATGATCACATTGAATGGCGGTGCTGGCTCGAAGGGCCGAATGGCCTACTCCTGCACCTATTGTCTCCTTCTTCCCCCCCCCCTCTTTTAAAGGACTTACCGTACACTGCTTTAGCAGTCTTAATTACAGCGCCAACCTTCCTGTTCATCGCGGTGTGTGTCTGTATCACATGGGTGTGTGTGTGTGTGTGTGTGTGTGTGTGTGTGTGTGTGTGTGTGTGTGTGTGTGTGTGTGTGTGTGTGTGTGTGTGTGTGTGTGTGTGTGTGTGTGTGTGTGTGTGTCATTTCCACTCTACATTTCTGGCATGCTTATATTTGTGACTGTAAAATTAACTCTTTATAGATGGATCTGCATTCAGTTAACATTTATTTAACCAACCACCTGGTAGGTCTAGAAAAGATCCACTTCAACAATTAACACACCATCTGAGTCGTGTTCAAATCAGTCAAATCCTGGCAGTGGCGGTTTAGTCGTTGCATCAACCCGTGTTCAAAGCACTGCAGCTAAGAGGCAGAACTTGTAAATACAATGAAGTAGGATAATAAATGTTTGAATGAGTCATACAGCACAGTAACAGGCCATTCAGCCCACTACATCTCATGTATCCACCCACACTATTTTCCAACTCAGCACAAAGCCTGCTACGCAAGGAGATTCAAGCACTCATCTAAATTTTGCTGAGAAGGTTGTACCAGTCGATAAACGGCATCCTTACACGCTCTTATTGTCAAGGTGATCCGGGGCTAAATGTGCAACAGGCTGCATTCTCCATGGATCTATCTCTCCTCCAAGTCAAATGCAGGAATATGATACAAGGCAACAAACTCCTTGAACAAGAATCTGAATGCAATAACGGATGGATAAGTCAGACACAAATCTGATTAGCAATGCAGGCTAGTTAATAACATCAGTGGAAAATCTATATTAATATTCATTCCGGAGGGCAAGGATTGAAGGCTGCACTTGGAGTGAACAGCTCTCGTCTCAATATAATGCATGATAACACTGAAGAGAAAATATTTAGTATAACCACACTAGAACAAGTGTTCATGGGAGACCCAACGGTCAGGAACTCTTCACTCTTGCAAGACTGAAGGATCACCTATCATGAGGGTGCTATGGTGAGGGTTTAACAGCAGAGGTGTGAGCAAAGACATAGCAGTCATAAAAGCAAATGAATCTAATAGGGATTTTAAGAGATAATTCTTTAAGACTTGCAGAATGTGAAATTTGTCATCACATTTGTTGGTGAACTGCATTTCATAGGATGTTAGACAAGGCAAATATGTAATGCTTGATATGGTTTGATGAATTAGAGTGGGCACTAACAGCAGAATAGATCTGTTATGCCAACCAGCTCACGACTGTTTACGCTGCATGTGGATGCAATTGTAATGCAGTAACTTAGCACACAAAACTGCTGTTAGTATGAAGGGTTAGGATTTGCAATGCAAATGGTGTAACCGCTCAAGACATGAAAATGCTTAGTCGGCTTTTGTAAAACAGAAGCAAAAACGCCCAAATGCCATACTTCACTTATATACTTGAAATATATTCAAAAAAAGTTGAGACTTCTACACTTTACTGTTTGTCAGAATGCCCTTTCAGCTGTACAACTCGGATTGTAACAGTGTTATTATTGTGTACAACATCTGTGGGAGTTTTCCTCAATCCTCTGCTTTTAAATTCGGCATTTTCCAGCAAATGGAGGCGATAGTGACCCATTTGGAAGAAACCTCCACAGAAAATGGTGCCAAAGCACGTTGGGAAAAAAAAAAAGTTTAGACAAATACAAGTACGTCAGTGAAAATATTTAGCTTGAAATATCCAACATTGCAGAGTCAGGAATACCAAACAGTGGGGCAATAATGGGATGTGGGTCATGATCAGTGTTTTCTTTTATCAAGTGTAACCACATGTGCAGAGAAAAGGAGGAACAGTGATATAGTATACGACATGCCATTCTGAATCAGACTTTAGTGACCGATTAGCAAAGCCAGCAGTCCCTAAGGAGCAACCACTGTCTTTTCATTTTGATAGTGTAGTTTAGTTTAGAGATTCAGCACAGAAACGGGCCCTTCGGCCCACCGAGTCTGCACCAACCAGCAATGCCCACACACTCAGACACCAACTCACTCAGACACCAACACACTCAGACACCAACACACTCACACCAACACACTCAGACACCAACACACTCAGACACCAACACACTCAGACACCAACACACTCAGACACCAACACACTCAGACACCAACACACTCAGACACCAACACACTCAGACACCAACACACTCAGACACCAACACACTCAGACACCAACACACTCAGACACCAACACACTCAGACACCAACACACTCAGACACCAACACACTCAGACACCAACACACTCAGACACCAACACACTCAGACACCAACACACTCAGACACCAACACACTCAGACACCAACACACTCAGACACCAACACACTCAGACACCAACACACTCAGACACCAACTCACTCAGACACCAACTCACTCAGACACCAACTCACTCAGACACCAACTCACTCAGACACCAACTCACTCAGACACCAACTCACTCAGACACCAACTCACTCAGACACCAACTCACTCAGACACCAACTCACTCAGACACCAACTCACTCAGACACCAACTCACTCAGACACCAACTCACTCAGACACCAACTCACTCAGACACCAACTCACTCAGACACCAACTCACTCAGACACCAACTCACTCAGACACCAACTCACTCAGACACCAACTCACTCAGACACCAACTCACTCATGAGAATTTACACCTGTACCAATGCAATTAACCTACAAACCTGTACGTCTTTGGAGAAAACACACAGGGTCACAGGGAGAATGTACAAACTTCGTAAAGACAGCGCCCGCAGTCAGGATCGAACCTGGGTCTCCGGTGCCGCAAGGCAGCAACTCTTCTGCTTCGCCACCATGCCGCCCTGTTCAGCAATGAGGCAAGCGTACAGAAATGTCAAGAGCATTTCTTTTGGATTCGGAACATGTTTGTTAAAAGGGATTATGATTTTTTTTATAAAAGCAACTAAATATGATCTAAGCACAACTACTGCATTAAATAATGTGCCGGAGACCAACTGCTTGGTTCAAACACAAACACGTACAAAGGTGCTGCATGTTCTCAATTCAGACTCATTGCCAGAATCTCAATATACCATTGTGGCTTTTGTAGTCCGTAGTACAAAACTGAAGCCTATTCGGTTTCAAAATGCCTGACCAATATAGTTACTACCCCATCTACAATTTGCAAAAGATACAGCTTGGATGATCATTAGTATACATTTCACTTCTAAATCAATTCAGAGTCAATTCTAAAAGCAGCTTGTATAGAAAAAAAACATAATCCTGTACATGATCTTGTATCTAAAATAGACGGTTGTGGCACAGCGGTTTTGATGCCTTACAGCACTAGAGGCCCTGGTTCGATCCTGACTACGGGTGCTTGTCTGTACGGCGTTTGTACGTTCTTCCCGTGACCTGCGTGGGTTTTCTCCCAATGCTCCGGTTTCCACCCACACTCCAAAGACCTACAGGTTTGTAGGCTAATTGGCTTGGTATAATGGTAAATTATCACTAGTGTGTGGGGATCACTGGTTGGTGCCGATTTCGTGGGTCGAAGGGCCCGTTTCCATGCTGTATCCACAAGAAAGCTGTTCCCTGGCCTCTGCCAGCTGCAAGGAAAGGTGCAACTACAGCCAGGATTGATTTTCTCCTTGATCTTTCGGCCATTGGTTGGTTGGTAACACTCCCACCCAAGTTAGAAGCAGGAACGCTCAAGACTATGGTTGATAAATCAGGGCCGACATTTTGGTTCAACACGTACTCCGTATCGGGAGTACTGGACGGCAAAAGATTGCCTTTTCTTGAATCAGATGTTCAACTGAGGGCCAGTCTCATCCATCAAGTGGAAGGAATGAGATGTCATGGCACCATCTTCAAAGAAGAGATGAGTAATTCCTGGCACCCTTGTCAATATTTACCACTTTAACAATACAATCAGGTTATTTAATTATGACACAGCTGTTTGCATTGCCACATGCCAAACAGTATTATAGCAAGACATTGGGACAACCTGAAAGGGTTACACAATCGCGCATTAAATTCTTTTTTTTGTATTATCAGCCAATGTTACGTATATAATTTCAACGTAATTCACACCACACCATTTTGTTGATGTTAGGTTACAGTTTTTTTTTGAATATGTAAACACTCAGAATATTTTATTGTGTAATCCCAAAAATAGATTGCACGAGAGAGAGGGGGAAAAAATGAAGCTACAACAGTGGAGGTCCTCTAACAGTTCACTTGAGCCAGCATTTTGAGACAGCGTTTCTTCAGACCTCTTCTTCCCTTTCACTCATCACTTTATTGTTAAGCTTTGAGAGCGCCAACATGACTTCTGGTCTTCAATCAATGATGTCCATCTCAAAGCATTAACCCCAGCTTCACATCTTACATGTGCTGACACATCCGATACTTCCTGTTGCTTGCTCTTATCAGTAAGTGCATTTTGACAGCCATCAATCACGATTATGTGAATACAGCACATAGATAACAAAGCAATTGACTTTACAGCGCTATCAAATAAGGCGACTCATACCAAGCACTCTGATACTTTCAAATAAGATCATAGGTGAACCATTGAACAATTCTACACGCAACTATTCTTTTGGTAAAAATCACCATTCTTGCACAATTATATTTGTATCTCCATTGGAAGAACTTGCAAGTAATGAGGGGGGAGAAAAAAAATAACCTTTGACGAAATCAGCTGGCTACAACCTATATTCATTCCTCTCCAAATCAATAGTCACTTCTACCAACAAGTTCAAA
Organism: Amblyraja radiata; assembly: GCF_010909765.2. Classification (NCBI taxonomy): domain Eukaryota; kingdom Metazoa; phylum Chordata; class Chondrichthyes; order Rajiformes; family Rajidae; genus Amblyraja; species Amblyraja radiata. The sequence goes on from NC_045973.1 coordinate 45,050,881, forward strand.
TGAGTCAGCATTGACCAACACGACACTAGGCAGCAATCAAATGCCATTCATGCAAAGACAGACTGAATTGATTATTACTACAAAAGATTACCAAAAAAAACAGAAGGGCACTGCCCCCTTCAACACTTCCAACTTTTAAGATTCATTGACAGCATGGAAACAGGCTCTTCAGCCCACACTGACCACTGACCACTTCTATGTTACACTAGTTCAATATTAACCCACTTATATCCACTATCTACATGGTGATGGCAATTTACAGAGCCCCAATTAACCTCCAAACCCACACGACTGAGATGTGGGAGGAAACCGGAGCAGCTGGAACAAACAAATAGTGTCACAGGGAGAACATGCAAACTCCACAGACAACACCAGAGGTGGGAATTGAACCCAGGTATCGGGTGCTGTGAGGCAGCAGCTCTACCACGGTAACGCCCTCTTAAACGAGTAATATTTTTAAATATATTACATGCAACCTGGCTGAAGGACAATTCCTTAGAAAACATTTTCCACAAATTACTAAATTACAAAACCTGTCTTTACTATTGTTTCTTTATATGCCTTAGGGATATCAAAGTGGAGTTGAACTTGGATTGTCATTTCTTTGATCGCATCATTAGAATGATTTCATATCTTTCACCAATGTACAAATTGCACACTCAAAATCTTCCAAAATACGTTTCTTGCAAAACACCAAAATAAATAAAATAAACTTTCTGCAAATCTGTGCTTGCTGATGTTCAAAAGCCTAGACTTCACAATATTAGCCATTACCCACCATTCCCACTTTTCAATCAAACGATCCTTTTGAGCATTCATAGACAGGAACCTGTGTAAACAAAAAGCATGAAGTTCACAGCAAATGGAATTTTCAGCAAATATAAACAACTCAAACCTATGTCCGTGGATAAAGTCACACATAATGACTGAGCTGGAACGATCATTCATATCAAGCTTTCAATTATAATTCTCACCCTCCAGGAAAAAAAGCCCCCAAAACGTTTACACCAATTTCATAACCCACCACCAAGCGATGTTGAATGGAGAGACAAAGGCAGGCATGGCTTGATACGGCGGCTTAGGAAATCTGATTTCCATTTCAGAGACTGTGGTGTCTGGAGGCATTAAAATACAAACTCCAAACATAAAAACTCTCTCTTTGACAAAAAAAAAATCATCATCACAAATTTATGTTTTGGACCACTGACAACACCTGAAATATATTTTAATTCAACTGACAGTAAATTGGATTTGCAGCATGTTTTATTTGGAAGCAATGATGTCTGGAGTTTCTGGGTCACAAGCCAGAAATTCTGGTTTAAGGAGCCCAAGTAGTCAGTTGATCTAAAAAAGGAGCGGAAATGGCAACAGAGTGCAAAGATTTTCCGAAATACACAGTTTAAGGAACATCCTTTATATACATACAATAAATATTGTTGGACCAAGTAGGTGAAGGGAGGGGAGGGGGAAGATGGAGAATGATATTCTCATTCATCATTAGAATGAGAGAAAAAGGGGTAGAGAGAAATAGAAGGGATAAAAAAAAAAAATAAAGACAAAAAAGTAGAGACAAAAATAGTTTACAAAAGAGGCATTTGTAGGAAAAAGAGGCAGAATGAGAAAGAGAAGCAAATGTCTATGAACGGTTACCAGTGATAGGAATATCACAATGCAGTCACCACACTAACATTTCCAGCTCAGGGCAAAGGCAACCAAATCAAAAAGTGAAATAGAAATAGCATGCTTTTTCTCATGAAGGATAACATCTAATCAAACTAATTTATAGAACATCACCAAAGCAAAGTAGTTGGAATGGAAACAGCATGTTATGTGGTTTAGATAAAAATCTAATATTCACTACAGGAAGATTATTCCAGATGATAGAGGCAACAGAATGTATCAACAAAATAATAGTCAGCACAATGATAGGAAAACGCAAATGTGCACCAATCAACAGCAACAGAAGTAGCTCAAACCTCATTCACAGTTAGAAGCTAAAGAAGGAAGAGAAACTTTAGTGGCAAGAAATATCGGAAGCAAGTTAGTCACATGGCGTGCTTTGAAAACCACAAATGACACAGGAAGATAGCAACACAGCTGACCTTCAGACAGTCTCACAGTAGATAAATAGCACACATCCTCCATAAACAAAGGCATTCAACTCTAGGAGTTCTAGTTACCACAACCATTGTTTTGAAGATTAATAAGCTACACTTTAGCCTTTATTTTATGGCAGATTTAGCTATTGAATGGTTATCTTGTTCATTGTTGTAAAAATAATCAGCTTCATTTTTTTTGTGTTGACAGTTGTGAAAAGAGTGGGATGTTATTGTTCTACTCCACTGGTAATTGTTACGCTGCCCCTCACCTCATATCCTTGGACCTAAGCAATCATGATCCCCATCACATCAGAGTCTCCATTTACAACATGCCAGCTCTGGATATTAGAGAATGATGGCACATTTATACAAGCACCCTTCTGCAGTAGCATCAAAGAGGTGCTTTGCAACAAATTACATAATGTTGAGGAAATATTATTTCCGAGGAAATAAAACGTTCTTTTTTAATTTGACTTTGTTAGGAGGCTCCCTCTGAATTTAGTACCTTTTAAACATTATTGACCATTCCTGCAGGATACTCATTATATAAAAAGGAGTGTAGATTGAAATGCTATATATACTAGCGTGCATTAAATGTGCGATTTCCCTTGTTATGAAAGTGAATTATAATAAAAGTTATTTATAATTGGATTTTAAAAGAGTATCGATCCAAGATGCACTCGCTACCGAATGTCCAATATTTATTATTGATCCTCAAATCCACTGCCCTTTCACTTGTATGAATGAAAAGTTAACAAACATCATGCCCACTCTCCGGAGGAAGCCGCAGCCCCATAAACTAAACGGCAGCACCCCATGTACGATTGGCAAGGCTTCAAATAAGAAACTTCTGCAGAGTTCAAAAGCAAATGGTTGCCTCAAGACAACACTCTTCATCCAATTCCCAGCAAACAAAACCGTACCTGTAAATAAAAAGCTGAACAACACAAGGACTGCGCCAGAAGCGAGAACATTTAATTTGAGTTACCTATCCCCTAAAAGGAGATGGCTTCCTCCAAATAACCAGTACCAAATACTGTGAAATGATGCAGGGAAAAGAAATGATGAATAAAATAAAGTTTAAAAAAAAAAGCATTGAACTAGTGAATATGAAAGCACAGAATAAATTACCAGCAAAGAAAAAGGTTTTTAGAGCAGAGTGGTTGCAAGTTAGTAAAACCAGTCATAAATTGTGAAACTGAATTCCAATTGATGACTGCAACCCACTAGTTTGTTTAATGGCCCTCAGGGATGGAAATGTCACACCTCTAATGTGGTCTGGTCAAAAATGTAACCCCACTCCTTTAGTACGTGGCTGATTCTTCATGCCTTAAAGGCAATGGAACGGAGACAATAACCTGGTCTCATCAGGATAACACTTTTTATAAAAATGAAGCAGACGCAGAAATGGTGACACAGTATTTAAAGAAAAAATAATTCAATATTTATTTGCAGTATAAACATGTGTTGTATTGGTTCAGAATACTATACAATATAGAGTTTTTCCTTCATAATCAGAAAGCAAAAACTACCCTCTACTAAGCTCATATTGAAACATGTATGCATCTCAGCCATGTTCAGCACAAAAGCTTTACAAATCCACTCAGCTGTAACACGATAACCGATGCATTTTCATAATCCCTGAAAAGTCCTCAGTGAGGTAAGATGCAAGATGATTCATTTAGTAATGAACCGATTTTTCCCCCTCCCCCAAATAATGCCCGTGTTCTTGTAACTGTTAAACCCTCGTTGTATCTTACACGGTCTTACTGACATTCCTCCACATAAAAGGCTATGAAACTTGGACAATATATTTAAAAATAAAGGAAAACAGAATACACACAAAAAAAGAAACTGCAGAAATTTGGACCCAAAAATCTTCGTCCATCAATACAAATCACGTTTCATAAGTCATTTCCAATACCAAGCATTTCAGTGGATTTTCAATACATTTAAAGAGAACATACTACAAAACAAAACAAAAATGCTGAAATAGGTTACAAGGTCAGCCAAGGCTGAAGTCCGAGACAATTTTTCACCCAAGCATAACACTGCAGTAACCTCCATTGCTTTACTGTTCAATAAGGTTTCTATTTCAACTTTGTCTGGGACTTCAGAGTAGCAGCAACAGTTAAAAAGAGTTCAGTATGTAGTATGCAAGATAAGTGCTGGCATCTACAATTACTTCCCACTGACAGACTGACCTGGATCCGATTTAACCCAGCTGTTTAACATTAATCATTGCCCGTGACTGCACACAGCCAGGGCAACCTCAAGCATGCTGTAAAGAAATTGGCTGAGGACTTCAAAAAGTCAATTTTCTTCAGCTTAAGCATTAAGGAAAAAAAATATTTAATTGTACTCTTGCAATACTAACTTCCCTACAAAACTCAAAGTACGGTCCAGGTAACATCCAGATCTGCCCCCATTCACATTGTCAGATGCCTACTACAATGAAGTGTCTATTATCTCTGTGGAGTACCAGTCAAGTGCCATGACTCAAAGGCTTCACAACTGTGCAAACTGCATTAGGTCAACAAATAACATAGAAAACAATCAAAAACGTGATTGAACAATAACTGTTTGTACAACAGTCTGGTTATTAGAGGGAACCAAAGCAGCAACCCTACATTTGGTAGAGTGAAGCTACCTCAAAATGCAAAAGCAAGTCAGGTGCTGGGATGGCACCTTCCAGGCGATGTCCAAGTCTTTTCATCACATTTAGCTAACAGGTTTATAGTGGGTTCATTGCCTGCCTGCATGCTTGACAACATCAGATGATACAGAATGTAACATCACTCTGAAAACCATTCTTCCCATTAAACTTTAATACCTTGTCGAGACTGAAAATCCACTCTTCGGTGAACCTCAGATTATGTCACGATTACTGTTATCAGGGTGTTGCGAGATAGCAAGCACGTTCTCCAAGCTGTGATCAGATTCGTCAACCTGGTCAGACTAGTTTTCACCCCAAGATCACCTGATAGCAAGCTTTTCAATTGGTTAGCATAAAGATTTGCACAAGTTTCTTTCTTCATGTCGACTCAAGGGATTCCAACTGGAAAACATTGTGATTCGTAGGAGTGGTGAAATACAGCTGTTCTTTAGGGGCCCTGTTGTCACAGGGACTGGTAAGTCCCAGAGTCCTTTCGAAGTCTAAAAGCTGCCCCATGAAGTTGAAGTTCGGAGAGATGTTAGACTTTTTCCTTTTCACAAAATCATAAGCATCATTCAGAGAAAGGTTCAATTTCTGCATGAGATATGCTACAGTCACAGTGACTGACCTGCTAATCCCAGCCAAGCAATGAACCAGTATGCCACACTTCTTGGATCGAGCTTCATCTGTCCCAAAATAAATGAAAATTATTAATTAAAAACTTGTATCCTACTTACAAAACTGTTGCACATTATTTGATTAGTGTTAATAAATCAGTTCAAGATTTAAAATAAAATATTGACAATGGTAATTTGCTGCTAACTAAGAAGTCCCAGCAACAACTTTAAACGTTTCTGTACTGGTGTCAATAAGGGCTAAACAATGTGTATTTTCCCCACCACTATACGTGAATGCAGCTGAAGTATGCAAGCATGGGGGAATATAGGGATACGAGCTTGAAGCCTTTCAAGGTCTGTATTAGCACAATTAAATAATGTTATCAAATAACTGCCTCAATAATGAACATACGAGATACTACAGGAATTGAACTTTTTAATCCACCAAAGCTCACTGAAATGAAAGTGAGTGCAAAGCTAGCCATTTATGTAAAGTGCCAAAATGCAAGAAACATCTTTAGATTTTAATTCACATGGGTGAAATCCATTATCCAAACATAAATTTAAATGGCGCACTTCTCTAATTACGCAATGTTGTATTGCAAGGCATAACAAATAAATCTAAAATATCCCTGCCTATATTCCTATAACTAAAATTATGAAAAGTGAGGACAGTAGCTGCTTGAGAGATTTATTGGGCTATCTGGGTTGAAGATGGAACTCATCACCCTAAAGTAAACTAACATTGCTGTTCAATGAAAAAAGGTTGTACTCTCGGAGTTAAAATATTCTCCACTTACTCAGATTTCTCAAACTATGTTGAAACAAGCAGCCATCTCAAGTCAGAGGCTGTTCAACTAAACTTTTATAATTATATAAACATACTACATGAAATAGGTTCACTATAAAATACTACAAATGGACCACCTTCACAAATTAGCATCCCTGCTGCCTCCAGTAATTTTCAAATCCACAATTCTATTACGCAATTCAGTACATTTGAGACATTCAGGATAGTACACTACAGTAAAAGGACGGCAAGGCCACATATAAACAAATATACACATGCCAGAGCAGTCACATCAACTTCTGTGTTAAAGTAGTTGATAACGAATCGAGTCAACTTCATCTAACTATTGACAGTTACTGTAAACGGGAAACCTTTAAAAAAAAAAAAAGGAAAAAAAAAAAACTTACCTATGAAGGAAATGGCTTCTGGAAAAAATTGTGAAAGATTCTGACTCCAGTGGTCTGAAATTGGAATCTGCTTGTACTTAAACTGCCCGTCGTTCTCAAACATGTTGGGGAGATTCGGGGTTACATTCATGATGTACTTGATGCCGTACTTTCCCAGGACATCCAGGTTGGTGGAATCTTTGGCACAGCCCAGGTACAGGTATGGCAAGATCTGGACGGGGAAGGCTGCCTGGTTGCTGGGCAGGGGACTCCCTTCAGACTCGGTCGCGCTGTTGGGCTCTCGGTCGGCGTCGGACTCGCCGTCCGAGCAGTCGGAACTTATCCGCAATCCTCCGAGTCCCAGCACGGACACGGGCGGCGAGTTGCTGGGGCACGAACAGTCCAGGTTGGTCTCGCAGTGCTCGAGGTATTCGGTTTGAAACTTGTTGAAGCCCCCTGTGTGTGTGTGTGGGGGGGGGGGGGGGGTGGGTGAGCGGGAGAGAGAGAGAGAGAGAGAGAAAGAAAACAAGTTGTAAACAGGGAGATAGATGAGACACTCTGGGGCATTTGCCCCATTCAACACCCTCAACCCACACAGATGCTTAAACACCAAACACAAACTTAAACGCCATCTAATGCCTCGCTAACCCACCCCCACCCACAAATAACACTTCTCCATTCATGAAAACTGGGATTTTACTCAGGCAACACAACATGGCGGAGCCATTTTGGAGGAAAAGATTTCTTTCGCTTCTCCCCCCCCCCCCCTCCTCCCCAATATTAAACCTTCCTTGGAACAGTTAACATCCACAACCTCCAAGCCTAGGGATACCTGAAACAACTTGAGCAAAGTCTGACCTTGCAAATACTTCAATTTTGCATAAAAATAAAGTTCCACTGCCCCCCCCCTTAGAAATAAATATATAAATACAAGCACTCGTGGTATGGGACTGACTTTTCCACAGTTCCCGGGGAAAGTTAAGCGGGCGGCTTTACAGGGGGGAATTGAGGGTCAGATGTGAAACAAAAACACGACCTGCTCCGGGAAAAGTTACTTTATTTTTTTTTAAACTGGGATAAATTGCACTCTGTAAATCACATTCGTGTAACCCCTCCTCCCCCCCAAAAAACACAGGCAGAAAGTACGACCCAACAAATATGTCACAAACACATGAAACGTTGTTGTTTTTAAATTAAATCTAACAAGGTAAAGTTTGCAGCCTTACTCACCCTCCAGGTAATAAGCCTTGCAGCCGTCGTCTCTCAGTTTCTGCAGCAACAACCCCAGGACAGAACTCGTCCCGTTTTCGTGCCAATCGATGGTGCTGTCGTCGTACAGGATGACCGTGTCGGTCTTGCACCTCTTGACGAATTTCTCCTTGTCTTCGTTGTTGGGGATCAGAGACTTGATGGGGAGGTTGCCCTTCTTCAGCCTCCTGAGCATCAGCCCCGGGATGATCACGTTGATAGCCGAGTCGATGTGTGACGACTCGTACAGCTCATGGGACCGGCAGTCCAGCAGCAGCAGGCTGCCGTCCTCGGATTCCAGTTGCTCTTGGAGCCAGTCCACACTCTTGTTCATCGCCATGGCCGAGGTAGTAGATAAAAGCTGATTTTTCATGAGGAAAGCCTGTTAGAGGAATCTCCGACGGATCTAATTTCTTCCTCTCAACACACAGCGGCGTTTCCCCCCCGCGACAGCGCGGTTACAAAAATAAAAAAAGGCACAAGTCCGACGCAATCGCCTTGCTTGAGGAGCTACGGAAAATCTTGCTCCGGCGACGGTGGTGATGAGAATGCAGGAGCAATTCCACTGTAGAAAGGTGCGGAGAGATGATTAGCAGCAGGGACTTCCAATTGCAACTATGTGTCCTGTATGTCTAGGTATTGCAACTGTATCTGGCTGGTGTTCATTCACCATCTCCAGAGTGTGTGTGTGTGTATATATTGGTGGGGTGAGCGGCACCACTAGCCCCGCTGTACTGCCTGCCTTGCCTGCCCGCCTCCTCCAGCAGCGCTCAACGCACCGGGTTAAGTCAGCCAGCCTCCCTGACGCTGCCTGATTGACAGCTCCCCCGCCAGTCAACGCCGGCCTCCCGCCCCCCTCAGCCAATCAGCGCCCGGGGACCTTGTAGTCCCGCCCCCTCATTGTTACATGGCGTGTGTGTAGCAAATGCCGCGGGCCAATGGGAGGCGCCGGACGTCCTGTTGCCATGGCAATGCCCCCTCCCCCCTCCCTCGGCAACTCCTTGTTTGGCTGCAGAAAGCGCGGGGTTGGTGCGAGTCAATGGGAAGCCGGCCCTGTGCGGTCTGATTCATGAAAGGCAGGCACAAAGTGCTGGAGTAACTCAGTGGGTCAGGCAGCATTGAACATAGGCACAAAGTGCTGGAGTAACTCAGTGGGTCAGGCAGCATTGAACATAGGCACAAAGTGCTGGAGTAACTCAGTGGGTCAGGCAGCATTGAAGGCAGGCACAAAGTGCTGGAGTAACTCAGTGGGTCAGGCAGCATTGAACATAGGCACAAAGTGCTGGAGTAACTCAGTGGGTCAGGCAGCATTGAACATAGGCACAAAGTGCTGGAGTAACTCAGTGGGTCAGGCAGCATTGAACATAGGCACAAAGTGCTGGTGTAACTTAGTGGGTCAGGCAGCATTGAAGGCAGGCACAAAGTGCTGGAGTAACTCAGTGGGTCAGGCAGCATTGAAGATAGGCACAAAGTGCTGGAGTAACTCAGTGGGTCAGGCAGCATTGAACATAGGCACAACAAAGTGCTGGAGTAACTCAGTGGGTCAGGCAGCATTGAAGATAGGCACAAAGTGCTGGAGTAACTCTGGGTCAGGCAGCATTGAACATAGGCACAAAGTGCTGGAGTAACTCAGTGGGTCAGGTAGCACCGAGGACAGGCACAAAATGCTGGAGTAACTCAGCAGGACAAGTAACATCTCTTGAGAGAAGGAATGGGTGACGTTTTGGGTCGAGAACAGCGTTTTCCCTCTGCAGCCTTAGGCTATTAAAACACTAAACCTCCAAACAAACTCTGAACTACAGATTATTATTGTTTTTATTGCACTGTTATTTTTTGTTTCTTTTTATGTGTGCGATGGGTATTTATATATACATATGTTTTATATATGCATATATACATGTATGTGAGTGTATATATATATATATATATATATATATACACACTGAACTGTTTTTCTCGTTTATTAAATTGTTTACAGTGTACTACATAGTGTTCTATCTGGGTCTCATATGACAATTAAACACTCTTGACTCTTCTTCAGACAGTGAGTGGAGATGAAGACCAGAGATATGGAAGGTAAGGTATGAAAATGACAGATCAAAGCAGTCTATGATCAAGGAGAAATGTTGAATGGACACAAAATGCTGGAGTAACTCAGTGGGACAGGTCGCATCTCTGGATAGAAGAAATGGGTGACATTTTCATTGTTTGCTGAAGGGAAGGTGTATTAATGAAAGCACAGGAAGGAGACAGTAATCATGTTTGTAATGTTCAGTAACAAATTGTGACACTAAAACAATTAATTACCCTAATCTCCCGGTAACTTTAAGAAAATTGCCCAAGGGTTCCTCTGATAATTAACTCAAGTAAGATAGTCAAGAGTGTTTTATTGTCATAAGTCCCAGATAGAACCCAGTCCCAGATAGACAGCAGCAAAATATTTTTTTTTAAAGGACAAATTAAAAACTGGCACATAACAATGTCCGGAGCCAAAGGGCAGATGTGCAAAATAAATAGTTTCTAAAAATGATCCCGCTGAAGGAACTGGTGTCAGCATACTTGTTTTGACCCGTCTCCAGGGAGTTTCAAAACTGTTTCCTGCAACGGATGACTATAATGCGATTTCCTGTAACGCAATCTGAAACATGATCCACAACAGGATTAGCAACTTGTCTTTAATCTGGTTATTTAAATCCAACATTCTTGTTTCATTCTGTTAAACAGTATGAGCAACATGTGATTGCTGTGAACTTCCCAACTACTGATAAAAACTTCAGTTATGCTCGATACACAAACAAAAGTACATTAAATTGTTTTACAGCCAAAGCACAGTTTTTCTATGCATTAATTTTAACTGAATGTTGCCTATCCATGTTCGCCTGAGATGCTGTCTGACTTGCTGAGTTACTCCAGCACTTTGTTTTTTTTAAACCGGCATCTTTGTGTCTACTTTAACTGGGATTTGTTAGCTAAGGAAACGTTTTGGTGCAAAACTGTCATTTATATTTTTATAGCACCTTTCGTAATACAACTAAGCCGTTTACAGCCTGTGCAGTACTTTGAATTATGTGGCAACCAATTTAAATTCACACAAAGAGCAACGCGATAACAGCCGATAACTTTTTTATTAATGTTATATCAAAGTAAATATTGACCATGAGACTGGGAGGAAATTACTTGCTCTTCTTTGACATATAGTCAATTATGCATTTAAAACCCACCTGGGATGGGTTTAATGGGTTTCTTGATTGTCTGATATATTTTATCATTAGAAATTACATCAAACTTTTCAGATACCATTTCAGAGAGTAACTGATCCATGGCACGTTTTTATTCCAATACGGCTTACTGAGCTAACCATGGTAGGGTGGAAAGTTGCAGGCTGCAGGGAAAGATCGATGAACAGGATGGATGGGCACAAAGTAGCAAACAGAAATCAATCGAGAGAAGTGTGCGATCATGAATATTGGGAAAGTCAGACAATGCAAGGGAAAGCATAATAAACCTTAAGATGTTATGAAGTGCAGGGAACCATATTGTGTCCACAAGTCCTCATGGGAGCAAGACTGGTAGATAAGGAGGTTAAGAAGGCATACAAGAATGTGTGCATCATTTATGTATAATTTATGTGTGTTGTCTGAGTCTATGAACCCCTGATGCTACTACAAGCAAATCTTTCATTGTAACCATCACTGCATGATACATGTGCAGATGACAATAAACTCAACTTGACACAAAGATGCTTGCCTTTAATTGTTTAAGGTATGGAATACATGAACAAGGACGCAACTTTATAATGATATTAAATACTAGTTAGGCCACAGTTTCATGAGTGTCTTCTACATCTTTTGTGTGGCGTGCACAGCCTAAAGTTGTTGGACAACTTGTTCTATTTGATCTTCCATTTGTGCACGTCGAGTTGATTGCATTAATCGAAACAGGGCAGACCACGTGAAGGTTGCAATCTTCCACCCCATGAGTGTGTCCGGTTCTGGTAACTCCTCCACACTATGGGAATAACATTATAGAATGCAAAATAAATTTAGGAGGATATTGCCATTTAAACCACTGTCTAGGCCCGGGGTTCCTTTCTTTGAAACAAAGAAAACAGGATATTTAAATCATTAATATTTACAATCATGAGAGAATCAAGAAAGGAAGAAATATCTTATTTTATCAAGTGGATCAATAACTAAGGAATACGGTTTTAATTAACCAATCTAAAATTAGAAGGAAGTTAAGGAAACTATTTTACACCTGATCATTGACAAATCATTGAACAATATTCTAAACAATGTGATGCTTTTTATGCATATAGCTGCAAGAAACAGACATGAAAACGGCAAATACTGCCATTTAATCTCAGGTTAATATTACATAATGTTGGCATAATGTCAATCTCTAAAACTCACAATTGTTGTAAATAAAGTATCAGACAATTTATGCATAGCCGAGTTTTTTAAATTAGAATTCTGTTTAAATGAATAGTGTTCAATAATCATCAATGTGCTGAGAGGATGTGGTTTATATTTGGTAAAGCCTCAACTCAGACACTATATTTAAGACCACAGAGAATAAGTTTAAAAAAACACATTTCAAGTTTATACTGTTGGTATATAATTACATTCAACACTATATGGCAATCCAAATTAAATCAAAGCTGCAAAGAAAATGCTTATGATCATAGAGATCTTTAAAGGAGTTTTTTTTCTCCACATATTCTATGGTCTAAGCATTTAGAAATTGTAGGCATCTCCATGTGGCAGTTCTTACAGTCCATGTTTATGCAACATTTCCCCACCCACCAACTACATCCAATACATGCAGCAGCCTCCACAGACAGACAGGCAAATAATAAGCCCTCTTTACCCAAAAGGGAAGACACAGTTTATTTGGCATTCAAACAAGACTTCACTCAAATACAATGCATACAGTGATGTAGGAAATCACACTCTCCAGATGCATAATATTAGAAACATAGAAATTAGGTGCAGGAGTAGGCCATTCGGCCCTTCGAGCCTGCACAGCCATTCAATATGATCATGGCTGATCATCCAACTCAGTATCCCGTACCTGCCTTCTCTCCATACCCTCTGATCCCCTTAGCCACAAGGGCCACATCTAACTCCCTCTTAAATATAGCCAATGAACTGGCCTCGACTACCCTCTGTGGCAGAGAGTTCCAGAGATTCACCACTCTCTGTGTGAAAAAAGTTCTTCTCATCTCGGTTTTAAAGGATTTCCCCCTTATCCTTAAGCTGTGACCCCTTGTCCTGGACTTCCCCAACATCGGGAGCAATCTTCCTGCATCTAGCCTGTCCAACCCCTTAAGAATTTTATAAGTTTCTATAAGATCCCCTCTCAATCTCCTAAATTCTAGAGAGTATAAACCAAGTCTATCCAGTCTTTCTTCATAAGACAGTCCTGACATCCCAGGAATCAGTCTGGTGAACCTTCTCTGCACTCCCTCTATGGCAATAATGTCCTTCCTCAGATTTGGAGACCAAAACTGTACGCAATACTCCAGGTGTGGTCTCACCAAGACCCTGTACAACTGCAGTAGAACCTCCCTGCTCCTATACTCAAATCCTTTTGCTATGAAAGCTAACATACCATTCGCTTTCTTCACTGCCTGCTGCACCTGCATGCCTACTTTCAATGACTGGTGTACCATGACACCCAGGTCTCGCTGCATCTCCCCATGCAAACTCTTGAGGTGAGTACTGCATCCATCAAAATAGCTTATGACATTGGATTTATAAATAAGTAAATAAATCATATTATTTCAGTGGGGGTAAACCTTATGTGTTGGTAGGAAGTGCAGATGCTGGTTTAAACTGAAGATAGACACAAAAAGCTGGTGTAACTCAGTGGGTCAGACAGCATCTCTGGAGGAAAGGAAGTGATGTTTCAGGTCGGGAAGAAGGGAGTCGACCAGAAACGTCACCTATTCATTTTCTCCAGAGATGCTCTCTGACCCGCTGAGTTACTCCAGCTTTTTGTGTCTAACGTTGAGATAAACCTTATGATTAGTTTCTCAGTATAGTACGTTATATTTTGCAAACATTAGGTCATCATGCTGCACAAAGCCAACATGCTGCAGAGCACTGATGCTAATCTCCATCATACTACAAGGATTGATAAAGAGAATACAGCACATTATTAATCCCCTCCGATATATTTTGATGGTTGAAAATTGTCTTCTAAACCTAATTTAAAAAAACAGTTATATGGGGTTTAACTCTCATCAAGCAATGAACTGATGAGATGCAATCTGAGTCACAGTTCTTCATGACAAATACATTCTTAATATATAACATGCTTGATACAATCACTCAAAAACAAATAACCTTAGACACCCAAATATAACTCTAAAATAAATTATAGGATGACAGTAAATGGTTGAGAGATGCTTTAAGATGAACAAGGCGGGAAAATGAAAAACATACACTGTACAACTGGTGGATGGTAAATGGCTTCAAAGCGAAGGTGTACGACATTATTTGGGCACAAATCTAGAAAGTAAAAATCCAGCAACAAAAGTTTCTTATCTTGGTGATATAACCATTAATAACCATACTTAAAGCTCCTGTCCCACTTCGGAAACATGAACGTAAACCTCTGGAGACTTTGAGCCCCACCCAAGGTTTCCGTGAGGTTCCCAGAGGTTTTTGTCAGTCTCCCTACCTGCTTCCACTACCTGCAACCTCCGGCAACCACCTGCAACCTCCGGGAACCACACGGAAACCTTGGGTGGGGCGCAAAGTCTCCAGAGGTTTCCGTTCAGGTTTCCTAAGTGGGACAGGGGCATTATTCATAAATTTTGGTTGAATGAAACTACAGTTTAGCTTCCCTACAATGGCTTTACACTATCTGCTTCTCGCATCCATTTATTTTCTATGGTTACATTCAAAATCCAGGAGTGCAGAGTATTGAACCTCACTATTGAATGGCATTTTGTTATGTCAACAAGGAATTACAGTTGCAGTCCATTTATGACACTCAAGAGCACATCATGCAGGTGGCTGCTTCATTTTCTCAGTTGCTTGGAAACCTTCATTGCAAGGAAACTGTCACGACTCATTTTAACCCCATAAATGGACACACTAGAAATCATAACTCTTCATACAAAGGAACACCTTTGCTCAGTTTGCCTAGACCCAGTTACCAATACTTTAACTCTCCTTCCCATTCCCACACTGACCTTCCTGTCCTGGGCGACCTCCACTGTCAGAGTGAGGCCAAACGCAAATAAGAAGGAACAGCATCCCATATTTCGCTTGGGCATCTTACAATCCAGTGGTATGAATATTGATTTCTCTAACTTCACACATAATGGAGTCCCATTATTTCAGCAAACCTCATATGAGTTAAGATACCCTGGGCATTAAAGAGACTGGATGAAGTCTCTTAGAATACAGTGAACTGTTAAAGAGCATCAAGAGTCAAGAGAGACAAGAACGTTTTATTGTCATATGTCCCGAAACCGAACAATTACATTCTTGCTTGGAGGAGCACAACAGATATGCAAGTATAGTACTCTGTAAAACCCAGAATAACCAACAACAAAAGTTCAGTATACATATGAAGAAACAAAGACAACTAAATAGGCAATAGACATCCAGATTCAGGGACAGTTTCTTCCCAGCTGTTATCAGGCAACTGAACCATCCTACCACCACTAGAGAGCAGTCCTAAGCTACTATCTACCTAATTGGAGACCATTGGACAACTCATTGGACAGCTATCTCATTGGACAACGATCTTTGATCGGACTTCCCTGGCTTTATCTTGCACTAAACGTTATTTACATTATTCCCTTTATCATGTATCTGTACACTGTGAACGGCTCAATTATAATCAAGGATTGTCTTTCTAATGACTGGTTAGCACGCAGCAAAAGCTTTTCACTGTACCTTGATATGCGTGACAATCAACTGAAGTAAACTAAACAATAATAGTGCCCAATAATAGTGCCCAATAAGGTCCCCAAGTCTATAAAGTTTGAAGCCTATTTGGAGATTGTAGTGTTTAATAGCCCGATGGTTGTAGCGTTTAATAACCCATTGGTAATAGTGTTTAATAGCCCGATAGTTGTAGGGACATCAGACAACCTGTTACCAAGATCAATACCAGCCTGAAGAAGGTTCCTGACCTGAACTGTCACTTATCCAACTTTTGCAGGGATGCTGCCTGACCCCCTGAGTTACTCCAGCATTTTGTGCTGCCTAAATCAACCTGATTCAAGAAACCTTCTCTTGATTGACACATTTGACTATCCATTAATAGCCATGTCTATGTCTCACTTCGACTATAATAATCGTATCTTCAGACCCTTCCCGCTATGCAGCAACACATAGTTCGTATTTGTGCAATTTCAGGACTTTTCCAAATCTAGTCAAAAATACTGACTGCATTAATCATAATGTTATCATTAATTTAAGGTGAAATCTTAACCTGATACATGCCTGGTGTTTCTACTATACTTTTATGGAAGTGTACTCGGAATGAATTCAGGCAAGTTGTGCTTCTTCTAGTAATTACACGTGGCAAGAATATAAATAACTGACTGCTGCACTCATTAGGACAGAAGAGTCGTTAACGTACAGAGAGCTAATTCCTTAAGAGTCGCAGAGTCATGCAGTGTGGAAACAGGCCCTTCAGCCCAACTTATCCACACCGACCAACATGCCCCCATCCACACTAGTTCCCCCTGCCCATGTTTGGCCCATGTTTGGCACTCTAAACCCATCTTATCCATTTACCTGTCCAATTGTCTCTTAAACATTATGAGCGTACTTGTCCTAACTACCTCCACCGGCGGCTCTCCTATCCACCACCATTTATGTAAAATGATTGCCCCTCAGGTTCCTATTAAATCTTTCCCCCCTCACCTTGAACCTATGTCCTCTGGTTCTCGACTCCCCAACTCTGAGCAAAAGACAACTGTACATTTACCTGATCTATTCCTCTCATGATCTTGCAGTCCAAGGTGTAAAGTCCTGGCCTGATCAAGCTCTCCCTATACCTCAGGTCCTCGAGTTCTGGCAACATCGTGATAAATCTCCTCTCCACTATTTCCAGCTCGGCATCACCTTTTACATGGTGACCAAAACTGAACACAATACTCTAAATGTGGCCTCACCAAGGTCTTATACAACTCTAATATGACCTAGACTCAACACTCTGACTGATGAACGCCAGTATGAGAGGAAGGTTGGTTCGGGAGGATTAGGAAATGAAATGAAATAAATTATCAGTAGTTAAATAAAGTAAGCGTTTAGAGAAATATTGCAGAATTTTGTAACAAATTTATAATGTATTGAAAAAGGGATGTTCCATGGGAAACATGATCCATTTGTGGTTTTACTAAAGATGGTAAAAGGTTAAAAGTCTAGGTCTATAATGTTGATAAAGGAATGGTAAACCCGAGGAGTGAGATACAGTTTTAAGAAACAACAATTAAAAAACTGTTAAAGAGGGGAAATTAATAATGAAAGTAAACCAGCAAGTAACAGAATAAAAGACCATAAGAGCTTGCACGTGTGTGCAATAACGAGTGGCAAAGCTAAACATGCTCCTTAGAGGGAAACAGTGATAGACAAAAGGTTGAGAGATTAAACAGATATTTGGGGATTATCCTCATGTAGAATTTGAGGAATCCTAATTTGAGGAAGGACATCCTTGTGATTGAGGCAGTGCAGCGCAGGTTCACCAGATTGATCCCTGGGATGGCGGGACTGTCATATGAGGAGACATTGAAAAGACTAGGCTTGTATTCACTGGAGTTTAGAAGGATGAGGGGTGATTTTATAGAAACATATGAAATTATAAAGGGACTGGACGCTAGATGCAGGAAAAATGTTCCCAATGTTGGGCGAGTCCAGAACCAGGGGCCACAGTCTTAGAATAAAGGGGAGGCCATTTAAGACTGAGGTGAGAAAAAACGTTTTCACCCAGAGAGTTGTGAATTTGTGGAATTCCCTGCCACAGAGAGCAGTGGAGGCCAAGTCACTGGATGGATTTAAGAGAGAGTTAGATAGAGCTCTAGGGGCTAGTGGAATCAAGCGATATGGGGAGAAGGCAGGCACGGGTTATTGATTGGGAACGATCAGCCATGATCACAATGAACGGCGGTGCTGGCTCGAAGGGCCGAATGACCTCCTCCTGCACCTATTTTCTATGTTTCTAATACCCAATATACAAACTGGACATGGCACGAAACTAAAGAAAAGGCAGTGGATGTTGTATACAAAGACTTCAGCAAAGTATTCAACAAGGTCCATTGTGGCAAACTGATCCCAAGGCTTGGGATATTGGTTTGGCATATTGGATTCAAAATTACTTTGGCCATGGAAAAAGATGGGTAGAGGTGGAGGTGCCTTGCGCTTATTGGAAGTATGTGGCAAGTGATGTTCTGCAGTGCTGGGGCCTTTGTTGGTTGTGATGTAATATTTATAAATGAATTGGACAAAAATGTATGTTGGCTGATTAATTACGTTTGTACGTAAGATAAAACGTGGCAGAGTTGTGTATGATACAAAAGACGGTCAAAGAATAGATCAAGATACAGATCATTTGAAACTATGGGCAAAGAACTGGCAGGTAGAGGTTAACGTGGACAAGTGTGAGGTGCTATAGCTTGGAAGATCAAATGTAGGAGGAAAGTATACAGTATTGGCAGGGCACGAAGGAGCATTAATGTACAGAGTGATCTGGGGAGCAAGTCTATGACTTCCTTAACGTGGCAACACAAGTAAATAAAGTGGTAAAAGAGCCTAATAGCATGCTTGCCTTCATTGGGCAGGGCATTGGAATATCCATATGTAAAAGTGAGGAAATCATGTTCCAACTGTACCAAACCCTGGTTAGACCACATTTTTAGAGCATTGATTGCAGTTCTGATCATCTATTCAGATACAGGTGGGATGTGAAGGCTTTGGACAGGGTGTAGCAGTGGTTCACCAGGATGTCACCAGTACTAGACAGTATTAGCTATAAAGAGAGGTTGGAAAAACTTGGATTCAGTGTAGGAGGCTGAGGGGGTGAGCTGGCAGAGGTATGTATATACAATTATGGGAGGCATAGATAGGGTAGAAAATCAGAGATTTTTCACTAGGGTAGAAATGTCAAATACCAGAGAGCATAAGATTAAGATTAAGGGCAGCACTGTGGCGCAGTGGTAGAATTGCTGCCTTACAGCACTTACAGTACCAGAGACCCGGGTTCGATCCCGACTACGGATGCTGTTTTTATGGAGTTTGTACGTTCTCCCTGTGACTGCGTGGGTTTTTTCTGAGATCTTTGGTTTCCTCCCACACTCCAAAGAAGTACAGGATTGTTAGTTAATTGGCTTGGTGTACATGTAAATTGTCCCTAGTGTATGTAGGATCGTGCTAGTGTGCGGGGATCACTGGTCGGTGCGGACTCGGTGGGCCGAAGTGCCTTTCGCACTGTATCTCTTTAAACTATAACTAAATAAGGGGGTAGGAGGATCTTTAAAGGAGATGTATGTCAAATTATTTTGTTATATAGGGAGTGATAGGTGCCTGGAACAAACTGCCTGGGTTGGTTGGGGAGGCAGATATGATAATGGCATTTAAGAGACTTTTAGACAGACTTGCTTTACAGACAGGGAATGGAGGGATGTAGAATATGTACAGGTAGATGTGCAGTTAAATTGGTATCAAGATCAGCACAGACTGTGGGCAAAGGGCCTATTCTCATGCTATATATACTGTGTTCTATTCAGTGTTGTAATAGCGGGCACATTCACTAAATCTGATTGCCTACTTTACTTATTTAAAAAAGAGAGCGAAAGAATGTGTTATAATTCGCTCAAAATGTCCCAGAAAATTGGAAAGCATCAAATGTGACATGACAATTCAGGAAAGGCGGATTAGAGAAAATAGATCAGTTAGTCTAGTATCAGACATAAGGAAGGTGCTTTCATTTATTATTAAGCATAGGGTTTTTAGAAATTATAATTAGTCAGTCAAAACATTTCTGAATATATCTTTTTTTTTTTTTGCTTATGTAATAAGCAGAATATATAAGGGGGAACCAGAAAATCTAGTATGTCCAAGTTATTAAAGCAGTGTCATTCAAAGTTTATTGTATAAAGTAAGGCATGACATGGTTGTGCATGTACATTGGTCATGTTAGAGGACTAGTTAGAAGACAGAAAAACAGTAAGATTAATGTGTAGGAAGGAGCTGCAGATGCTGGTTGACACTGAAGATAGACACAAAATGCTGGAGTAACTCAGTGGGACAGGCAGCATTAATGGATCTTCTTAGAGTCTAAATCTCGCTGAGTAGATCCTCAGATATCAATTCACAGCTTCTATTCCCACCATCACAAAGAGGGGAACATGCCAGAGGATGTCGGAAATGAATCCCATTATGGTAATTATCAAAGTGTTTCCCTCTACTACTTGCCACAGGGACACTTACCACAGATATCCCCCTCTTCCACCTCCTCCCACTGGCTGAAGAACTGCTCACTGGATCACCTTGTGGATGTTACACTTCAGGAGGAACAACTGACATGGACTTCACCACTCATCAGTTCCAAGAGAGCAGAGAGCAACATCAGCTGCTAAATGTAGCATTGCTTGATCTCATAAAAGTATGAGTCTATCCACTGAGAGAGACTTAGAGAATCCTTAACACGTTTGGCAGAAATTTTTTCTCCATCCGACTAATCCTATATAATGACATACAATAACTTGAACATGGTCCTAATCTCTGTGCAGACTGGGTCAAGCAAGGCTGTGTCATTGCTCCAACTCATCTCAAAATCATTCTTGCTGCAGCCCCCATGATTTTCTCTTGAATTGGGGCCAGCTTACAGAATCAATACAAAATTGTCACTTCCATTGCAGAACCAAAGCCACCCCTACCTCTGCCAATATGTTCGTGTGTGTAAACAATTGCCTCAGTGCATATTTAGAGGCGAGGCTCCCAATCATTGTTGACTCATTGACCAGTGTACAAGGGAATGATCCTTAATTTAAACATTGACAGATGTCGGATTAGCTGACGACACCGCCATCGTATTAAATACCCTTGTCAAAAACACATGTCCCAAATGAAACTGTGGAAACCATCCTTTAGGAGTCTATCAGAAAAGTGGACTTTGACAATTAAATTCATCATCACCTTCAATGTGCAAGCGTAGGTTTTTGCCCTTTGGATGACAAAATGTTAAACCCAGCACTAAGCTCTGGGCCTTCTGGGCAGCAGAATGGTTCAGGGAATGAACGACCTTCAAGAGGCACATCCGGACACTGGAGGGAACCCAGAACACCACTCCAAAATCTTACAAATCAGTGGTAGTGCTACTGCCTCACAGCGCTAGAGACCCGGGTTCGATCCTGCCTACGGGTGCTTGTCTGTACGGAGTTTGTACGTTCTCCTCATGACCTGCGTGGGTTTTCGCCGAGATCTTCGGTTTCCTTCCACACTCCAGACGTACAGGTTTGTAGGTTAATTGGCTTGGTATATCAATATAAAATTGCCCCTAGTGTGTGTAGGATTGTGTTAATGTGCGGGGATCGCTGGTCGGTGCGGACTCGGTGGGCCGAAGGGTCTGTTTACGCGTTGTATCTCCAACCTAATCTGGCAGAATGAGGGAACCAACATCAGTGTCCTTTCCTAGACAAATGTAACCACTGAAACAATGCCGGGAGTTCTGCACTCTTCAGTTAAAAGAAACTGCATTTACTTGATCAATCCCTCTCAGATACTTGCATGTGTCAATAAGGTCACCATTCCATCTTCCAACCTCGGTGTAAACCAATCTTAATCCAACGCTCTTTATCGAAGCACCTCAAAGCAGGAATCTATCTAGTGAATCTCTGCCATATTTTCACGTCAAGCATGTTATTATTTACCTGTAGAGACAAACATGTTCAGAGTAACCTGAATCACGCAGCATTTGTGGAGAGAGAAAGACATTTCAGGTCTTGACGCTTCATCAGATTGCGTTACTTATAAAAAGGCCAATTTTGCACGCCTTTGATACTGCTTGTGGTACCTGCATGTTTATTTTCTGCAACTCATGAAGGCTTGCATTAAATCAAGTATTTATTAGCTTTTTGTTATTCTGGATAATTCATCTCCTTCTTGAGAGCAAATGGCTAGATGTTCATCAATAAAATGCCCATTACACCCTGATTCATCCACTTCGCTGGGGTGAAGGCTGTGATGACCTGCTATTGCATTTTCCTGATATGAACCTGGAGCTGTTCATCAGAGAAAAAACCCCCCCATTGTTCATTGAACAAATGGTGTGGTCTCCACCCACATTCCTCACTGTTTTGGGCGATGGACGTTTTGTGCCGTTGCCATTTTCAATGTTTCTTCAAAGTGCTGTTCAACATGGAAGAGGGCTGCTTCATCACCTGAGGGTGACACGTGCTTACTTTTGCAATGGGCAGTTGGAAAACAGGCAAAGGGATGGGTGTAGCTGTGAGGCACTGGCGGAATGAATAGACTAACGAGGCAGATTGAGGAGGACTTTTGTTGCCCATGTCTAGCCTGATATAGTGTACACTTGCATGACGGCACTGTAGGTAATGGAAATTCATTCTAAGGAAATTAACAAATCGCTCAGCAAAAGATTGAAGTTGGGAATAAGACTGAGCATGTACAGAATTTATTAAAAAATCACACAATAAACACAAAACACAAAAGAGACAAGTTTTATCCATTTTCATCAAGGTTTCGTATTACGAAAATTCATTACATGGACCGTTTTCTTGGAATGCAGCAGGTAGAGCAGACAGTAAAGAAAGCGAATGGCATGTTGGCCTTCATAACAAGTATTGAGTATAGGAGCAAAGAGGTCACACCTGGAGTATTGTGTGCAGTTTTGGTCCCCTAATTTGTGGCAGGACATTCTTGCTATTGAGGGAGTGCAGCGTAGGCTTACAAGGTTAATTCCCGGGATGGCGGGACTGTCATATGCTGAGAGAATGGAGCAGCTGGGCTTGTGTACTCTGGAGTTTAGAAGGATGAGAGGATATCTTATTGAAACATATAAGATTATTAAGGATTTGGACACGCTAGAGGCAGGAAACATGTTCCCGATGTTGGGGGAGTCCAGAACCAGGGGTTACAGTTTAAGAATAAGGGGTAAGTCATTTAGAACGGAGATGAGGAAACACTTTTTCACACAGAGAGTGGTGAGTCTGTGGAATTCTCTGCCTCAGAGGGCGGTGAAGGCCGGTTCTCTGGATACTTTCAAGAGAGAGCTAGATAGGGCTCTTAAAGATAGCGGAGTCAGGGGATATGGGGAGAAGGCAGGAACGGGGTACTGATTGGGGATGATCAGCCATGATCACATTGAATGGCAGTGCTGGCTCGAAGGGCCGAATGGCCTGCTCCTGCACCTATTGTCTATAATGCAGGGATGTACGGGATGGGTTTAATTTTGAGAAATCCTTGGGGATATTCATTCCCACCTGCATACCATTGGGACATGGAGTCACTGAGACATACAGAATGGAAACAGGCCTTTCTGCCCGACCCGTCCATGCTGAACATGTTGTCCAACCAAGCTGCTCCCATTTGGCTGGCTGTGGCAACAAGATCCTCATGCATTTCCATCCAGGACTAGTAATCTTTTATCCCCAAAAGTACTAAATTGGATGAAGACATTTGTGTTGTATATGTCCTGTTCCAGCGCTGGCTCATATGTCTCCAATCCTCTCCTATTCCTGTACCCATGTTGCCACCTCTTGTTGGTCTGTCTAGCCAGTGGGACACTACATAGCCAGGGGGGAGGAGACTGGCACATTATGTTGAATGAGGTATGATGCCATAAGCATGGTTTTCTGTTGGATGAGTGTAGCTCCTATAACACTCAAGAAACTTGAACCAATCCAGGAAAAGCAGCAGCTTCAGTGTCCACCACTGACAGATCATCAACTGGGGCTTCTGCCCCCTGTTCCAATACATAAAGGGGCTGCTCCTTGCTTTCTGGCTGCACTACACACCTCAGTGACGTGCGGTGAGGTCAATGGCTGGGGAGGCCCCGGCTAGTATCAGTGGCCCGGCCCTCCCTGTATTGAGTAGGAGTAGAGCCGTGGCTGGGAGGGAGGGACAGAGAAGAGAAGGGAGGGAGAGAGAGAGAGGGGAGAGAGAGAGAGAGAGAGAGAGAAGGGAAGGGAGGGAGAGAGAGGAGACAGAGAGAAGGGAGAGAGAGAAGGGAGGGAGAGAGAGGAGGGAGAGAGAGAAGGGAGAGAGAGAGAGAGAGAAGGGAGGGAGAGAGAGAAGGGAGGGAGAGAGAGGAGAGAGAGAGAGAAGGGAGAGAGAGAGAAAGGAGAGAGAGAATGGGGAGAAAGAGAAGGGGCAGAGAGAAGGGGCAGAGAGAATTGAGAGAGAGAAGAGGATAGAGAGAGAAGGGGGAGAGCAAAGGGGGAGCAAGAGAGAAGGGAGAGAGAGAGGAGAGAGAGAGAAGGGAGAGAGGAATGATGGCACGTTATAACCCGCAGCCGTCCCATTCTGACCGCCGCTGAACCCCCCACCGCACCATTGCACCCTTCTTCACGGTGGCCCAGTGATGTCTCGGCTCTGACAATTGGAGGGATCTAACCGGTAACAACACTATGAGCAGCCCCGGGCCACCGCGTTCCCCGACTCAAATCTGAGCGTGAAAAATCTCGTGATTCAATTCAATTCAAGGAACTTTATTTATCCGTTAAGAACTTCATTTGTGCAGAACATCAGTGCGTGTACAGTTCACATACCCAGGAACACAACACAATATACCACACACATCACATACCAGCAGTCCCACAGTGGTCAGTAGGTACAACTTGCAAAGCACAATACATGAAGAATAGGCAATAAAATATTAAAATAATGTTAAAAATGTATATATAAATAAATGAATAAATAAATAGATCAACTATTCAGGAGTCTAATGGATGTTGGCACAAAACTCGACATAGCTCTCTTAGTCCTGAATGTGAGTGACCTGTATCTCTGGCCTGAGGGTAGAAGACTGTATAGGGAGGTTTCACGGCAGTGGGGTCACGACCCATGACCCATACTGTTGCTACGCTACTCCAAATGGATTACACGCGATGTACTGCAGTTAGGCACTTACCATTGTTTCCAGCGTAGCAGGCCCGTTAAAACCCGCTAAAATTGTCAATTTTTGTGCTGTAAATAATTATGGAAATCTGGATAAGCGTGTGAGACATTTAGCATACTTCAGAATTCCAAAAGTGAGGAGAAATGACGGTAGATAGAAACGAGAGCTGAAGGGACAACAACAGCCAGAGTGCTTGGCGAACATTGGCCGTTTGCTCACTGCATTTCATCAACAGTAGGGCATTATTTGTGTTTTTTCTTGATTCCTTTGGCATCTAAAAAGTTTCAGAAGTGATAAATCAGCCTGTAATTGTTTTAAATCGGCCATGGTTCTCGTGGGTTTTTACATACAAAATGAAAATGCATCTGAGGAAACATTTACAGCCAGATTTATCACTTCTGAGAATTTTTAGATACCAAAGGAATCAAGAAAAAACACAAATAATGCCTTACTTGATGAAATGCAGTGAGCAAACGCGATAATTCCCAATATTTTCAATGTTTACCAAGCACTTTAGCTACTGTAGTCCCTTCAGTTCCCGCTTCTCTATACCTTCATTTCGCTTCACGTTTGGAATTATAAAGTTGGGTACACGTCTCTCACACTTACCCCGACTCCCACAATTTTTTTCAGCACAAAAATGTAACATTTTGGTGGTTTTTAACAGGTAGGAAAGTACGCGTTTCTAGCATTAATAACATGTACTGGAAGTGACGGATGTCTTCCAGTTGGATTTAGCGGCTCCGTGCATCGAGCCCTATGACCCAGTGACCTTTCGTGCAACCCCCCTATTGGCTGTGCAATGAGTGAGTGGTGTCTAAAGGGCTCGTCCCATTACGTGTCCTTGGCACGCAAATTACGCGACCTCGTGTCATGCGAAGGTCGCGCGCGACTTCATTCGACCGCACAACCGTCTGGAGCGCGTGACATCATTTGAAGATGGACACAAAGCTGGAATAACTCAGCGGGACCGGCAGCATCTCTGGAGAGAAGCAATGGGTGACGTTTCGTGTCGAGACTCGTCTTCAGTCTGAAAAGAAGTGTCTTGACCCAAAACGTTACAAATTGCTTCTCTCCAGAGATGCTGCCGGTCCCGCTGAGTTACTCCTGCATTTTGTGTCTAACTTCAATTTTCTTGGCCCCGCTCTGGGAGTAGAAGTGGGGGCGGATCCGGACCGCAACGGCCGTGAGCCCCAGGCCGAGCTCGGCGATCGTTTACCTGCTTCTGCTGCTGTTGAAGGTGAGACGTTGCATCGTGCCAGGGTCTTGGGCCTGTCCCACTTTGGCCGTCAGTTCCGTGACAGGCCGTTGGCGCGTGAAGATTTTGTTCACTACAAAAATTTCGGAGCCCCGCGCGATGTTGTGCACAACTACATATCCCTCCGCGCTTCTCAGTGGGACCGGCCCCACGAAGCCCATACGCCTCAACGCGACCATGAGGTCGCGTAATTCGCGTGCCAAGGACACGTAAATGGGACAGGCCCTTAAGGCTATTTGTGTTATTTTTAGTTTAGTCCTTCTATTGTAAATACTGATCAGTGGTTCCTGCTCCAGTACGATTATTTTACTGGTCATTGATATGATTTTGTTGAGTGGGTTGCGATGGATGTTGGATAGTGACCCAAACCAGGCTGATATATTGAAGGTTATTACTGATTCAATGAAACATTTGTAAAAAGCTGTCAGGACTGACTGGTGAACCTGAAGTCTGCGGAGTTTCCTCAGGAAAAAGAGGCGCGGCTGACACTTAGAAAATATAGTTTCACAGTTTAGTTGGAAGTTGAGTTTGTGATCAATTATTGTCCCAAGGTGTCTGTATGACTCGACCCTTTCTATTGGCTGGTTGTTGACTAACAGAGTGGGGGTGATGGAAGGACCTTTACGGAAGTCAACAACCAACCCCTTTGTTTTGGAGCTATTGAGGTCAAGGCAGTTCCGCCCACACCACTCTGCAAAAATGTCCATCTCAGACAAAAATCTCGTGATGGGTTGATGTGTCCTGCGGGCCATATTTTGGAGACTCCTGCCTCACAAGAACAAAAACAAAAATGTACAGAAGTACAAAAATTGTTGACTTTATTATTGTGATAAGTATAGATCTATTTTTAAAAAATCTAATAGCTTTCTAATGTACCGACAAAGTCTACCTTCCCAATGACCGATTTTTCGCCGAGTGGCGTATCTTGCTCTGCTCTATGATCTTTGGTCAGCGCCGCCAGCGGTGGAATGCAGTACTGCGCCACCGCTGCTGAAGCTAGCTAACGTAGAGGGAGAGCGAGGCAGCATCAATTACATGGGCTGAGCCTACGTAATTGACACTCGCTCTTCCTCCACTGGGCTCAAGACACCCCCCCTTGTGAGGCAGATGTGATCGCTGCCTCCCCTGGTGCTTTTTCATTGCAGTTTTATGTGAGACCAGCGAGCACAAATTTAATATATTTATACATAAAATAAGTTACCTGGACTATGGAAGGTGAGGACATGTAATGAAGGGGTTTACAAACATTACATTGGTGACATACAGATAGTCACAGGCACACGCTTATTGCCCGCGCTCCATGCAGTTTCTAAGGAGTTGCGCAATCAGAGGGGGAGGCTCAGCTCGCCGCTGCCTCACCTCTCATCTCTCCATGTATTTGCAGCGAAGCTGCGCAAATTTGGCGATTTTGACTAAAAAATGATTAGATTCATATAGAAATTATATTTATAACAGATCATTGGAAAAATCTTTATATTTATTTTATTTTATTATTCTTTTTCTTTACTTTTTTTAACAGCTATTTTAATTGGGAGTATGACAGGTGAGGCTCTGCCTCCCCTGCCTCCCCTGACCGCACGTCCCTGACACACCCACCATCCTCATCTTTGGACACCTTGTGCGTAGGGGAGAGGGTAGGGCTGAAGATATCCTGGTTGGGTTGCTCCTGGGCCTGGCCTAGCTGGCCATCCACGAGTCATGTCGCCAGGCGGAAGCGGGCTTTGCTCGAGCCAACTGCCTGCTCCTTTTCCGGGGTTATGTCCACGCCCGGGTGGTTTTAGAGAAGGACTACGCGCTGTTCATGGGCACCCTGGGGGATTTCTGGGACCGCTGGGCATCGCGGAATGAGGTGGGGGGGGGCGGTAGAATGGATCCTCAATAAGGATTGTGAAGTAGTTATTTAAGAATATTTGTACTATTTATTCTATGGTGGTGGGTTTGTTTTGAACAATTTCGTATTGTCAATACTTGAATATATCTATTTTTGGTTAAAAAAGATCACACAAAAAACTGGGGCTTCTGCAGGTAGGACGTTTTTGGTGCCAGAACTGAGAAAAGTACATTCGATGAATCTTATAAATAAAACATTGTGGTGCAAGACAAAATATTATCGCATGTAAAAAGTTGTTTGACACAAATGGAATTGCCCGAGGATCTAGTTGTCAACTTACAAGTCCCCGTGTAAGGAGAATGATATAATTATCTTCAATGATCTCCAAACCACTCTTTCCTCTCTGCAACTTATTCTGTGAGCAAGGGATGGTCGCTCACTCGGTCCTGTTCCTGTCAAAGTTCGTCATTGATAGAGTGGGAAGTGATAGCCCAGGAGCTCTCATCAGTGGGTAACGAGTACATTCCTTCTTGAAGTGCAAGATTGACTTCAATAATTTTAAAAAGTGGTTAAGCTCCTCATATTATCCCTCATTTTATGCAGCAATGAGCTTTAAAACATACACAGCTTAAACACACATTTAGTTGCAAAGGGACATTTTTAAAGTATTGACAACTAGATCCTCATACATTTCCATTCAGGACTAATAATCTTTTACACCCAATAATATTAAAATGCAAGAAAACATTTGTTGTATTTGTTCCATTCCTCTTTGGCAGTACAACTTGATTATTTCTTCTCCCTCGTTCTTTCCACAGAGTTATAATACTCTCCCCCCCCCCCCACCCCCTACCCCCGCAAATATTAATTCAATTAACTTTTGGAAACAAATATTGAATCTGATTCCACTCGCCTTTCAGTGTATTCCTGATCAGAACTCACGGTGTACAAAATGTTCATTCGGCAATTATCTTACATCTGTGTCCCTTAGTTACTAACCATGCAGATTGTACAAACAGCACAGATCAGTTGACATCCCCCCACCAGAACTGCTTCAGGGCCTTTAGTTTCCTCCCTACAATAGGAGTCCAAACTGCTCAAACATCACCTGCCTGAACTTGTTCTCACATTCAACAACCTATTGTTTGATGCCACTTAGCTCTTCCAAGTAAAAGATGTTGCAATGGATATTCATATGGGTCTGGTTTAAGAGATACAATGGACACTCTGTGTTCCAGTCTACTCACATACTCTTCCTCACTGCTTTTGCCAGAACATTAACCGTTCTGGTCCTGGTTCCTGCTTTCACCACAACATGGAAACTACCTTCTAAATTCCACACTCCCTCATCTTCACTTAGTTCCTCCCTGAATTTTCTTCCTTCACTCCTAGAATATACAATCAGGCAGCATCTCAGCTCCTATTTAATAAAAAGGAACTGCGGATGTTGATTGCGACCAAATGCTCATTTTGTATGTCAGCTCCTACTGATATCACCCTTCATCACACTAACACACAGCATCATGTCTTCACTTCTTTTAGCTTTCTTTAGAAATGCACACTCCATGGATATCCTGGATCATTCCTTAACTATCCCCCACATTCAGCATGTTTCCTTGCAAACTCAGGGTGCGATACACTTGCCTCTGCATTTCCTTTCTTCCCATTAAGGAGGGCTCCAAATATTCCTTCTGAGCAAAACAAGTAATTGGCTTTAGTTTCCATTGCACATTACTATGGTCACAGCTCACAGTGCAATTTGTGAAACCAAATGCAAGTTGCATGGGACAACACCATTCATTCAGCAAGTGCCACCGTGTCATTTATGGCTTCCTAGTATTACAAACTAAAATGTTAAGGGTTTTGACAGGAAGTGCAAGACATAAGTGAAGGTTGAGGAGGTATTATGCCTTGAAGTACTTTAGCTGTGGATTTTGGCTGTTTCAATGTGGATGATTTTTGATGAATGTTTCAAAGTGTTATTGGCTCTTCTTATCCTGTCTGGTGCTATGGTAAAGGGCCTGTTCCACTTACGCGACTTTTCAGCAAACTGTCTGCGACCTTCAAGCTCGGGGGCACTTGCCTGAAAAACCGCGAGATGGAACGACCGTCAGCGTGGAACACACACACACACGCACACACACACACAAACACTTCACACACACACGCACACACACACACACATCACACAAACACGCACACACGCACACACACACACACACATCACACAAACACGCACACACACACACAAACACAAAGGTGGGCGGGGAGCTCTGACTGAAATTCACATGGTGCAAAGCCAACATGATACCCGCGATGAACAGGGCAGGTTAAAGACGGCTAGCACAGTGTACAGTAAGTCATGTAAAAGAGCGGGGGGGGGGGGAAGAAGGAAAGAAGGGGGGGATAAGGAGTAGATACTTTTAATAAGTCAGACACCTTTTAATAAGCCAGAGATACACAGCTGTGAAGTTTAGCGGGCGTTTAACATTACCGGTCGGTTTTCCTTGGTTCTGAAAACTCGTGCTTCCATTTTTTCCCCCTAATGAGCCAATTAAAATGCCCGGTCAGCAAATGGGACCTCGACTACCTACAACTACATGGCGACCCCACTACCACTGCACTACGAGTTCAAAAGTATCGATTTTCTCCATGCCGACCAATTTTTGGAGGGAACTCCTCTCGACGATGAAGGGGACTTACCAGAGACCACCATGTGTCGACCATGCTGCGAGCTTGTGGCGAGCACAGAGTCTCCTAAACTCGCCAATAAGGTTGCCTTAGTGGGACAGGCCCTTAGGAAGGATCTCCATTCACTGAATCTTTGCTCCAAAACCTAACCATCCCTAGCTACTTACCTCCACTAGATTTCACTAACATCCATTTGAAGACCTTTCTGGTGTAGTCCCCAGCTATCCTTCCATTGCCTTCATTGTTGCCCTGAAATCAGTGTCTGCTGGTCGATATAATTCTAATTAATATAAATTTAATTTTAAATGATGAATTTAATGATATATAAGCTTTTAAGTTGTCAAAAGGTTTCAGATTCTGAAGCAGGACATTTCCCATTCCTACATGTTTCCAATCACATGTTCATCCTGAGTATTTGGACAAGGTGAACTCTATTGGACTTAGTATTGATGCATTTAAAGTGATAGAGTCATACAGCATGGAAACATGGTTAAACTTGATCATGCCGACTAAGATGCCCCATCTACACTAGTCTCACCTCAAAGGTTCAAAGGTTCAAAGGTTTTTTTATTGGTCACATACACCTAGGTGTAGTGAAATGCTTGTTGCCAATGCAGCATAAAAAAAAGAATACAAACATGACAATAATAAAGAACTTTAACATAAAAAACATCCCCCCACAATGGTTCCCGTTATGAGGGAAGGCACTAAGTCCAGTCCCATCCCCATGTCCACCCATAGTCGGGCCTATTGAGGCCTCCACAGTCGCCGCTACGGAGGCCCGATGTTCCAGGCCGTTCTCGCCGGGTGATGGTGCTCCGGCGTCGGGAGAATCCTCTCAGCGGCATGGGACACCTGGAACGGTCGCCTCCTTACTCGAGACCGCGGCTTCCGAAGCCAACAAGACCGCGCCGGATGGAGCTCCACTACTGGCGATCTCGTTGCGAGATCCCAGACTCCCAGTGAAAAGTTCAGCGCTGCCGCCCGCGGCTGGCTGCTCCGCAGACCCGCAGCTCCGCGACGTTTTACTCGGCGGTCTTCAGCTCACCGGAGCTCCAGCGCGGTGACCCGGGCAAGGCATCGCCCGCTCCGCGATAGCGCTCCAGCGCTGTGCCACCGCCGAAGCCGAGGCTCTGGGCGATCCCCTCAGGAAACGCCGCTCCAGGCCCGCTGGTAGGCCGCGAGGACGGGTCGAAAGTGCAGCCCGGAGAAAAGCTGCATCTCCGACCAGGTAGGGACCCTGAAAGGTAGTTTCCCCCTCCCCCCCCCCCACCCCCCACATAAAAAAGCTAGAACTCCTAAAAACAAAACACTCAACTAACTAAAAATAAGAAAAAAAGATGAAAAACAGACAGCTGCAGGCTGGGCAGCCATACCACACAGGACGGCACCTGCCCATGTTTGGCCAATATCCCTCTAAACCTTTCTTATCCATGTACCTGTCCAAAAGGCTTTTAAATGCTGCTATAGATCTTTCCTCAATACCACCTCTGGCAATTGGTTTCATATCCCCACCATCCTATTTGTGAAAAATTTGCCTTTCCGGTTCCTTTTAAATCTTTCCATTCTCACAGTAAATCTCTTTGTACTTTGGTTTTCGATTCCGACTGCATGTAATCACCGATTCCCCTCATGATTTTATACACCTGTAGCATCATACTGTCCTATCCTGCCAAACCTCTTCCGTTAACTCTGGCCCTCAAATCCCGGCAACATCCTCGTAAATCTACTCTGCACACTTTCCAAGTTAACAAAATCTTTTCAATGCCGGGTGACCAAAACTGAACATAATTCTCCGAATGCAGCCTTACCAAGGTCTTGTACAACGGTAACATAACATCCCAACCTCTATACTCAATACCCTGATTGAAGGCCAAACTGAAAGCCTTCTTGACCACCCTATCTACTTATCTATCTAGCCACCTTCTAGGAACTATATACCTGTACTCCTATGTCGTTCCGTACACCACTCCCAGGGCCCTGCCATTCACTGTGAAGGTCCTGACCTGGTTGACTTGTTAAAATGCAACAACTTGCACTTATCGGCTTGTCGGCTTCGGCAGCCGCGGGCTCCAACCAGGAAGCGGCCGTTCAAGGTGGCCCAGCCGCCGAAAGGACTCTCCCGACGCCGGGGCAAGACCACCCGGTGAGAACGGCCAGGGACATCGGGCCTCCGTAGAGGCAATTGCGGTGGCCTCAATAGGCCTGACTGGTTGGAGCTCTCACTGGATCCGATGCAATCAAACCTTCCAGAGCAGCCTCTCATGTAGAACGTTATCAAATGCCTTGCTGATGTCCATATAGACAATGTCTGCGACTTTACCCTCATCAATAAATAACTTGTTGGTTATTTCTTCAAAAAACCTCAAGATTCGTAGGACATGATCTCCCACGCACAAAACCATGCTGACTATCCCTACTCAGCCCCTGTCTATCTGTATTATAACGGACTATAGGGATTCAGGTGGAGTCAGTTATTGCCAATTGGCTGACCTCAAAAGGCAAATTCACGGACATTTCAATCATTAGCTCTTCCCAGTTCCTTACGAGTAGATCAGACTTTGCTCTCTCCCTTATAGGGGCCTCGACATATCGCCTTAGGAAACTTTCCTGAACACATTTGACAAATTATATCCCGTCTAAGCCCTTGGCATTTTGACATTCCCAGTCAATATTGGGAAAGTTAAAATCCCCCACAATGACAAACTTATCTTGCAGCTGTCTTCAATCTACAGGCATATTTGTTCTTCTAATTCCTGTTGGTTCTTTGGTGGCCTAGCAAGGTACACTCCCAGCAAGGTGATCATCTTTTTATCTCAGCTCCACCCATATGGCCTCACTGGAGGAACCATCAGTAACATCATCTCAGACTACATGATCAATAAAGCAAAACTCATTCCTCCTTTACCCCCCATCTCTATTTCTCCTGTAGCATCTGCACCCTGGAACATTAGGCTGCAAGTCATGCCTCTCTCTTGGCTAGGTTGTAATGACTGTGACATTTACCTATCCATGCTGAGTTAATCTGCCTTACCTGTCAGGCCTCTTGCTTTAAAATAAATGCAAACCAATCCAACAGTCCTACCTGTGTAGGAAGGAACTGCAGATGCTGGTTTACACCGAAGATAGATACAAAATGCTGGAGTAACTCAATGGGTCAGACGGCATCTCTGGAGAGAAAGAATGGGTGACATTTTGGGTCAAGTCCAGAAGGGTCTCGATCTAAAACGTCACCCATTCCTATGCTGCCTGTCCCTCTGGAGTTACTCTAGCATTTTGTGTCTATCAACAGTCCCAACTTGTTCTCTGCCATGC
The DNA here is from genome assembly GCF_010909765.2 of Amblyraja radiata. Taxonomy (NCBI): domain Eukaryota; kingdom Metazoa; phylum Chordata; class Chondrichthyes; order Rajiformes; family Rajidae; genus Amblyraja; species Amblyraja radiata. The sequence continues at coordinate 45,084,878 of NC_045973.1, forward strand.
TTATGCCTATTCTGTCTTTTGATCTTTCTGTCATCAACTTCCTTATTGACTTCCAGCTGCTCACCTGCCTCAGTCTTATTGTATCCCGTCTCCCCCCCCCCCCCCCCCCCCCCCGGCCAATTGTAGAAAGGTCTGCAACTGCACGTGAAATCTCCATGTTGTTGGAAACTGAAAATAATAACGTTTCTAAAATGAAATTTATGAATTTGTAGTTTAATAATAATAACCATATAACAATTACAGCACGGAAACAGGCCATCTCGACCCTTCTAGTCCGTGCCGAACATGTATTCTCCCCTAGTCCCACCTACCTGCGCTCAGACCATAACCCTCCATTCCTTTCCCATCCATATAACTATCCAATTTATTTTTAAATGATAAAAACGAACCTACCTCCACCACCTTCACTGGAAGCTCATTCCACACAGCCACCACTCTCTGAGTAAAGAAGTTCCCCCTCATGTTACCCCTAAACTTCTGTCCCTTAATTCTCAAGTCATGTCCCCTTGTTTGAATCTTCCCTACTCAATTGGAGTTGACAGATTTAAAAGCATTCTTACGAAACATTTTGGGGAAATTGGTCAAATCCATATTTTTTTCAAATACCCCAAACCTGGAATAGAATAGAATGCTATTTATTGTCATTCAAACCTGGGTTTGAACGAAATTCCATTTCTACAGTTTTTTACATTACAAACACAATCCAAGACCCACACTTAACACAGTTTACATAAACATCCATCACAGTGTCTCCAACATCTCCTCACTGTGATGGAAGGCAAAGTCTTTATCTCTTCCCTTTGTTCCTTCTCCCGCGGTCCAGCAGTCCAACTGCTGTGTCGAGGCGAACGGGGGCTCCGATGTTAAAGCCCCCGGCGGGCGATGGTAAGTCCTGAGGCCGTTTAAGCCACGCCGGGCGATGTTAGGCCCCGGCTCCATGTCCTTAAACCCGCGATTCCAGCGGGAGAAGTCGCCGTTGCGGAGCTTGGAAAAGCGGTCTCCCACCAGGGACCTGCGAGCTCCCGATGTTCCCGTTCACCGGATCTGCGGCCGGTGCCTCCGAACTCCAAAAGTCGGGTCGCAGACACGCGCCACCACAGCTCTTCCCGCTCCGAAGTTGGCCAGCTCCGCGATGTCAGTTCCGCAGGCTCTGCAACTGGAGCCCTCAGGTTAGTCCCGGCCGGAGGTCGCCGCCGGCTCCACGATGTTAGGCCCAACGACATCCGAGACCCGACAGGGAATAGTCGGGTCCCCGCACAGGGAAGAAATTAACGGTTTCCCCCACAGCCCCCCCCACCACCCCCCACATATACACAGCTAAAAAATAAAAATAAAAACTGACTCAAAGACATATATTTAACAAGACAAAAAATAAAAAAAGACAGACGACTGTAGTCGAGCCGCTGCCGTTAGGCGCCGCCACTCCCAATATTTCATTTCATGCTTTTGTTATTCATAACATCGTTCTTAGTACCAAACCTCGGATGGAGATGGTAGATGGTTCATTTGTGGATAATTTAGCCAAGGTTCTTTGCTTGAATCAGTCCAGGGGAAGGGTCTTGATCTGAAATGTCGACCGACCGTTCCCGTTCACAAATACTGCCTGATCACCTACCCACATTCGTCAGGATACGGTGTTGGGTCGACTGATGGGACTGAAGGCTGATAAATCCCCAGGGCCTGATGCTCTGCATCCCAGGGTACTCAAGGATGTGGCTCTAGAAATCGTGGACGCATTGGTGATCAATGTTCCATAGATTCTGGATCAGTTCCTGTGGATTGGAGGATAGCTAATGTTATCCCACTTTTCAAGAAAGGAGGGACAGAGAAAATAGGGAATTATAGACCAGTTAGTCTGACATCAGTGGTGGGGAAGATGCTGGAGTCGATTATCAAAGATGTAATATAGCGGCGCATTTGGATAGCAGTAATAGGATTGGTCCGAGTCAGCATAGATTTACGAAAGGGAAATCATGCTTGACTAATCTTCTGGAATTTTTTGAGGATGTAACAGGTAAAATGGACAAGGGAGAGCCAGTGGATGTAGTGTACCTGTACTTTCAGAAAGCCTTTGGTAAGGTCCCACACAGAGATTAGTGGGCAAAATTAGAGCACATGGTATTGGAGGTAGGGTATTGACATGGATAGAAAATTGGTTGGCAGACAGGAAACAAAGAGTAGGGATTAACAGGTCCCTTTCAGAATGGCAGGCAGTGACTAGTAGGGTACCGCAAGGCTCGGTGCTGGGCCCACAGCTATTTACAATATACGTTGATGATTTAGATGAAGGAATTAAAAGTAATATTAGCAAATTTGCAGATGACACAAAGCTGGGTGGCAGTGTGAACTGTGAAGAGGATGCTATGAGGATGCAGAGTGACTTGGACAGGTTGGGTGAGTGAGCAGATGCAGTATAATGTGGATAAATTTGAGGTTATCCACTTTGGAGGCAAGAACGGGAAGGCAGATTATTATCTGAATGGTGTCAGGTTAGGAAAAGGGGAAGTACAACGAGACCTGGGTGTCCTAGTACATCAGTCACTGAAAGTAAGCATACAGGTACAACAGGCAGTGAAGAAAGCAAATGGCATGTTGACCTTCATAATGAGAAGAGTTGAGTATAGGAGCAAAGAGGTCCTTTTGCAGTTGTATAGGGCACTGCCAGGGGCGGAAAACCCTGGGGGGCCAGAGGGGACACGTCCCCCCCATGTTTTGAGAGGTGGGGGACATCCCCCCCCCAGTTTTTGTGATCCCGATTTTAAAATCTGTTTTTAGCGCTGGATTGAGCCTCCGAAGCCTCGCGCGTGTGAGTGTGCGCATGCACGCGTGGCCGCCAAAAAATTGTGTCCCCCGTCCCCTCCATGTTTTGATAGTGAGTTCCGCTCTTGGGTGAGACCACACCTGGAGTATTGTGTGCAGTTTTGGTCTCCTAATTTGAGGAATGACATTCTTGCTATTGAGGGAGTGCAGCGTAGGTTTACAAGGTTAATTCCCGGGATGGCGGGACTGTCATATGTTGAAAGAATGGAGTGACTGGGCTTGTATACACTGGAATTTAGAAGGATGAGAGGGAATCTTATAGAAACATATAAAAATATTAAGGGATTGGACACGCTAGATGCAGGAAACATGTCCCCGATGTTGGGGGCGTCCAGAATCAGGGGCCACCGTTTAAGAATAAGGGGTAGGCCATTTAGAACTGAGATGAGGTAAGACTTTTTCACACAGAGAGTTGTGAATTTGTGGAATTCTCTGCCTCAGAAGGTAGTGAAGGCCGATTCACTGGATGCATTCAAAATAGTTAGATAGAACTCTTAGGGCTAGCGGAATCAATGGGCATGGGGAGAAGGCTGGAATGGGGCACTGATTTTGGATGATCAGCCATGATCACATTGAATGGCGGTGCTGGCTCGCAGAGCCGATTAACCTACTCCTGCACCTATTGTCTATGTATCTATGTATTCCTCCAGCAGTTTGTTTTTGCTTCCGATTTCAAAAACTGCATTCTTTTGTGCCTTATCTCCTTGGATGAAGATCCAATGACCTCTGCTGGTGAGTATGCCATGTTCACCTTGAGGGCAGTGCATCAGGTTCTTTTTCTGGAGTAACTCACACTGAGTTAGGCAGCATTTCTGGAGTAACTCACACTGAGTTAGGCAGCATTTCTGGAGTAACTCAGTGTGTCAGGCAGCATTTCTGGAGAACATGGATAGGTGACCTTCGGACTGATTGTAGTGTCGGGGGTGGGGATTAAGAAAACTGGAAGAGAGCAGGGCAGGATAAAGCGTGGCAAGTATTAAAGAAAGACACAAAATATGAATAACTCAGTGAGTCAGGCAGCATCCCTGGAGAACATAGATGGGCAACGTTTCAGATCAGAACCCTTCAGACTGATTGCAGAGAGGTGGGAAAGAAAGCTGGAAAAGAGGAGGGCTAGATCAGAGCATGGCTGAACACTGGTGAGGAGGTTTTTTGATAGGCGGATTGTCAGACAAAGGCCAGGGATGAACAGATAGATGCGAGCCCGAAAATGATAAATAATTGTGAATTGTTAAGCTCGGGGATAGAGAGGTTGCGAATTGTATAGCTATTGGAAATGGTGCATGTGGATGGAGAGGGGAGAAACTGGTGTAAGATCAGCCAGGGGGGGGGGGGGGGGGGGGAGGGAGGGTGGGATATGAAAGAGGGGTGGGTGTGGGTCTTGGTGTGAAAGGGGAGGAGGAAGGAGGGGGGGGGGGTTCTGTTGTGGGCTAGTAAGATACCCAAGCGGAATACGAGGTGGAGGAGATCCAGGACAGAAGGGTCAGTGTGGGAATGGGAGGGGGAGTTGCAATGGTTGGTAACCTTGAGATCACATAGACATTAGGTTGGTCGTCACCTAAAAATGGGGAATTCAATGTTCATACTGTTGGGTCATAACTGTTGTACAAAATAATCTATATTATTGTTGGTATTTTTACTTTTTTTTAAATCAAAACTAGCTATAAAAGATTACCAACAAAGAGAGCACTCTGTTCTGCAACAGAACAAAATCACAGTTAATTGTCTTCCCAGCTGCATTATCTCCCAAATAACGCAGAGGCCCATGAGATTACCTTTGTCATTTAGAGATTTGTCGTTTGCTACTTTGGCAAATTCCAAAAACACGTTGGAACTTGTGCAAGGTTAAGCCATAAAAGTACAGAACATTCAATTGTGCCTGATTTTTCTGATTTGACTGAAGTCTACAGAACAATACCTTCTCTACTGATCTTTGATAGGCTTCCCTTGAGATATATAAATAACTGACAAGGCAAGCAGAAAAAAAATCTTGTTAAATATAACTGAACTTGGCTCAGTACAAAAAAAGAGAATGTTTTGCAGGTGAACCAAAATATAAGCCGAAATACAAGCTGAACACAAGGAGTCAAAAAAATATCCACCCGTGATAATTTTGGAAACTTAAGTGTGGTAACATTTCTTACCAATTTCTCTTTGTATCGATTAAAATAATTTCAGAATCCAAAAATGACCTCTGCACTTGGTTCATCTCTTCAGACTTCTGTAGAGTCCTGTCTTTAAAATGCAAGACCTAAAGGTTGCATCTTTCAAAAGGTGCAGAGACCTTGGAAAGAAATGGTGAGTAAAATGAAGGAGAAAAATATTCCAGTGCCACAAAAATTATATTCATTTTACACACACTGTAAGTAAACAAATGGAATGGTCCAAAATTGTATTCCAACAAACCATTTTGATTGTTTGTTATGGTGCAATGGGCTATTCAAGATGATTTAGTTGTAGGAGCTGAATGAGGCTTTTTTTTCAATTGCTTTATGAAAATAGGAACAATAACATCTGATTTCATCACAGCTGTACTCGAGCATAAAAACATTTGTGTCACTGGACAATTACAGCATTATAACCACTGTTGACTTCCAGTTACTTGAATCTAAAACCTCTAGTATCTGAATCATCTAAGACAAAAAATAATCAATACTTTTGTGATTCCTTTTATCATTACCCAAAGACAAGTGGCAGATCAGAAGATTGGACAGAATGTATATAAAAAAAGAATTGACTAAAAGATTAATAAGAAAGGAAAATAATAGATGTGGACAGGATATTTCTTTTTCAGGCCACTCTACAGTGAAGAGGCACTTTTTAAAAATAAGATATCACCCATTTAAGACAAAGATTAAGTGGATTATGTCTCTTAATGGATCACGAATCCTTTAAACTCTCTTCCTCAAAGGGTTATGGAAGTAGTCTGAACATTTTAAGGCAGCAAAAGGAGAATGATTACTGCAGATTGACAAGAATGTTGGAATGAAGTTACAATCAGATCAGCGTTGCTATCAAGTAGCGGTGCAGGATTGCTAGGCCACATTGCCTAGTTATCCTTATTTGTATGCTCATAGTAGCAGATGGATTATTCCCTTTAGTTATGCAATTCCTGAAGGTTTTCTGTTTATTTTACTTTAACTCCAAGCTTGTAAATGATGGATGTAAATGATTCAAAAGCAGTGCTTGAGTAAAATATAGGGAGAGGTTGAGTAGGCTGGGTCTCGATTCCTTGGAGCGCAGGAGGATGAGGGGTGATCTTATTGGTGTATAACATCATGGGAGGAAAGGATCGGGTTGATGCACAGAATCTCTTGCCCAGAGTAGGGGAATTGAGGACCAGAGGACATAGGTTCATGGTGAAGTGGAAAAGATTTAATAGGAATCCGAGAGGTAATTTTTCACACAAAGGGTGATGGGTGTATGGAACAATCTGCCAGAGGAGGTAGTTGAGGCTGGGACTATCCCAACGTTTAAGAAAGTTAGACAGGTACATGGATAGGACATGTTTGGAGTGATATGGGCCAAGCGCTGGCAGGTAGGACTAGTGTAGCTGGCACATGTTGGCCCGTGTGGGCAAGTTGGGCCGAAGGGCCTGCTTCCACGCTGTATCACTCTATGACTGTAAGTAATATTTTCTGCAAGATTTGCACCTCAGTAGCAGTATGCATATATCTGACGAAATGGCAATACCATTTTCACTTCCCCATATGTAATTACTCACTCCATTTAGTAATTAACCCATGCAGCACCTTGTTTTTTAACTTAGTTTTAACAGTGGTTTTGAAATGCACTAAATACTGATCATCTCTGGGGGAATGTTTTGCTTTTTTAAATTTAATAATAGTTTTTGAATTGCTTATTAATATGGTACATTGATATTGTGCTAACTTGTTGACGCCTTCCTTAAAGACTACCAGTTCAATCGACGCATACAAATGCATTTTCTACATGTTTGTTAAATGAAATAGCTATCATCATTCTGGTCTGTAAATATTCCTCTTCCCATCCATACTTTAAAGATCTATCCTGATATTTCTGGTGTAGGTTCATGATCATTTGCTTTAGCGTAATTATCTTTGAAACTGTGGCTCAATGCCTAGGGGTTTGATTTTTAAAATGCCTCGTTATTTTTCATCAACACCAGTAGATCTGCCACAAGAAGATATGTTGGAAGACATAGGTAGTGGAATTTAATTGTGCCAAGGGTACAAAATGGACCATAGCATATTTGCCACATTCCTTTCCACTAAAATTAGAGGTGATTAACACAAAAAGCTGGAATAACTCAGCGGGTCAGGCATCATGTCTGAAGAAAAGGAATAGGTGACGTTTCCGGTCGAGACCCTTCTTCAGACAGAGATTACGTTTTATATCATACAACACAATACGATACAATTCAATTTATTGTCATTTGGACCCCTTGAGGTCCAAACGAAATGCCGTTTCTGCAGCCATACATTACAAACAAATAGACCCAAGACACAACATAATTTACATAAACATCCATCACACTGCTGTGATGGAAGGCCAAAAAAATTTATCTCTCCACTGCACTCTCCCCCCCGATGTCAGAGTCAAAGTCAAAGCCCCCGGCGGGCGATGGCGATTGTCCCGTGGCCATTAAAGCCACGCCCGGTGATGCAAGGTCGCACACCGGGTTCTAGATGTTAGAGCCCCCGGCGTGCGCTCGCAGTCCCGCAGCCATTCCAAGCCGCGCGGGGCGGTGATGTAAGGCCCCGCTCCAGGAGCTCTTCAACCCCGCAACTCGGGTGGGAGAAGTCGCCGTTGCGGGAGCCCCGAAAAGCGGACTCCCTCCAGGGTCCCGCGGGCTCCCGGTGTCACTGTCCGCCAAACCCGCAGTTGCAGCCACCGAATCTCCGGGGGTCGGGTCGCAGCAGCGTCCACCACAGCTCCACCCGCTCTGGACTCGGCCAGCTCCGCGACGGTGAGGTGAGTAGTCGGCACCACAGCCCCCGGTCTTCCTGTTGGAGGCCGCTCCTCGTTGCAGCCCCAACGACAACGGAGACCCGACAAAGAAAAGGTCGGGTCTCCCGTGCAGGGAGAGATTTAAAAGTTACCCCCTCCCCCCCACACCACCCCCACCCCCCCACACACATACCCCAACAAAAAATAACAAAAACTACATAAAAACATAGACATAAAATAATAAAAACGCAGACGGACTGCAGAGGCCGCTGCTGACGAAAGTCGCGCCGCACATCAGTTGTTAATGTTATTACCAGGGTCAATAATATGCAGATAGTAAATAGCTTTTCCTTTCATTCTGCTCATGGCCTTTTTTTAGTTCATTTTGAGGACAAAAATAGAATCACGGTATTCGGTGAAAATCAGCGATGAGATTTCTTTACCTGCGTGCACAATTTTAAATCTCCCGAATTTTGAAAGGTCAGCAAATTGCAGGCCTAATATGTTCCAATATTTGTGGATGAGCAGAATAGAATGACAGCAGGTGACATAAACTTTAGAACGCATTCGTAAATTATTTTTGTAGAATTAATTTTAAATTATACCCGTCAGTTGATAGTGAACATGTAATGAATTCTGTTTAGTACGAATATTAAGGGTAACCTTTTAGGTATACCTTCATAAAACATGATATAAACTGATACATAGATCTCTATTGAAGTCACATCTTCCATCAACTAATCCTAGCATTGGTGTACAATGCTAAATTGCTAAGTAAGGTTATGCTTTGGTGTCTATATCTTACACTGGACATAGTACTACGTACTCCTCCATAGACAAGGAGTAGTCATTAATAGTAGTTGCTGTGCAGGAGCTGGCCATGTCTGAAACATAGAAAATAGGTGCAGGAGTAGGCCATTCGGCCCTTTGATCCAGCACCGCCATTCAATATGATCATGGCTGATTATCCAAAATCAGTACCCCGTTCCGGCTTTTCACCCATATCCCTTAGCCCTAAGAGCTAAATCTAACTCTCTCTTGAACACATTCAGTGAATTGGCCTCCACTGCCTTCTGTGGCAGAGAATTCCACAGATTCACAACTCTCTGGGTGAAAAAGTTTTTCCTCATCTCAGTCCTAAATGGCCTACCCCTTATTCTGGAATCCAATATGGTTTAATAACGGGCCTTACATTGTTCATCTTTAATAACCATTGGATAAAATGACTGAGAATAATCTGCAGTCGTGGTTGTGGATAATATGAAGATATTTTGTTGTTGGATAATCCACCTGTGAATTGCGCTAGGTTACTTATCTTACATTACAGAAACCTTGTGAAAAGGAAGTTGTTAATGTACATTTAAAGAAATTAGGAGTTTCCACAAACAAGCGCATAGGTAGATTTCACGACAACAGAAATGGACTATAAGTGACCGATATTTTCAATGCAGCATGATACCTGTGAAACAAATTACACTTTAGTGTTTCTGGCCTACAGCCACTAAAAGGGAGGCAGACCTTTACCATTGTAATTCATGAAGCATTAAGAGTCAATAAACAGTATAAGGAGATTGTTGCAAATTGATTGATTAGTATGTATAGCTAGGTTAATTAAATGTAAAAGTGGAAGGACAATTCTCTCGTAATGTTAAGCATTAATCACATTGTATCTACAATAATATTCCAGTTCTACATTCTTTCAATTAAGGGTCATCACAATTCTGGAACAAGTTCAGAGGACAAATATTTGAATGATATCTAATTCAATGATCCCGAGTCACAACAGGTTTTGATAACTATTTTCTGTTTCCTTTTGAAAAGTGCAGATTGAGAAATGGAATGAGGACATTCGATTTTGCACATCTGGATTAGACACAGGTATGAGAAATGGTTATAAAGAGGATAAGTGTTAAGTCTCAAAGTGAACTAGATGGTTGGAAATCTCCCACCTTCTGAGGTGTATCGCCACCGAATTAAGTTAACTATGGATACATTGGGTTTAGTAGCAAGGAGAGATTGAATATGCTGTGTTTGCTTTTATTGTAGTATAGGAGGCTGTAGAGATGTGGTTGATGGCGTGATGATGAGATGGACATGATGGATCAGTCTTTTTACTCTGCACTTTATTCTCCGACCATTACTGGCCTAGTCAGTGCGCAATGTTGAACAAAACCTTTTCTACCATAACTTCTCCAAATTATTTTCCTGCCTTCGTCTCAGTTCAGTTAGCTTTTGTTGCATGCTATCCAGTCAGCAGAAAGACAATACAATCAACCCATTTACAGTGTATAGATACATGATAAGGGAATAATGTTCAGTGCAAGGTAAAGCCAGCAATGTCCGATCAAAGATAGTCTGAAGGTCGCCACAAGGTAGATAGTAGTTCAGCACTGGTCTCTGGTTGTGATAGGATGATTCAGTTGCCTGATAACAGCTGGGAAGAAACTGTCCCCGAATCTCCTCTCCTCTCTCATTCTCTTCATATTGCCAATCTTTACTAAATAGGAAATAATGTTTGAGCCAATTTTTTTAATAAAGAGGGAGAATTGAATTCCTTAACCTTTGAAAAATTAGGAGTATGGCCTTTAACTTGCTATTATAAAGCTGTGATTAAACAATGTCTAACTGAAAGTGCATCAATTAAATACGTCACAAATTACTAATACATTACAAATTGCTTCAAATTCCGAGGACGAAAGGTCCTGTCCCACTAATGCGACCTTTCAGCGACTGTCTTCGACCTTCAAGCTCGGGGGGGCACTCGGCTGAAAAACCGCGAGCTGGATCGACCGTCAGCGATGAAATCGTGAGCTGGATCGACCGTCAGCACACACACACACATCGCAAAGGCGGGGGCCAGGGAAAGCGGGGGGGAGCGCTGTCTGAAATTGTGGTCTGAAATCGCAGGGTATCACCTTGGCAAAGCCAAGGTGATACCCGCGATGAACAGGAAGGTAAAAGACGGCTGGCACAGTATATGGTAAGTTCTTTAAAAGAGCGGGGGGAGAAGGGGAGAGAGGGGGGGGGGGGGGGAGGACAAGTGGAGACACTTTTAAGAAGCCGGACAACTTTTAATAAAGTTTAGCGGGCATTTAACATTACCGGTCCGTTTTCCTTGGTTCTGAAAACTCGTGCTTACGTTTTTTAACCCCAATGAGCCAATTAAAATGCCCGGCTACCTCGACTGCCTGTAACTACATGGCGACCCCACTACCACTGCACTACGAGTTCAAAAGAACCATGCCAACCAATATTTACTCGCGGAAATTTTTTCAGCATGTTGAAAGATTTTCCTCTACCAAACTGAGGCCGCGAGTATGCGGGAACTTCTCTCGAGCATGAAGGAGAGTTACAGTGACCTCCTAGGACCACATGTCGACCATGCTGCGAGTTTGTGGCGAGCGCAAACTCTTCTAAACTCGCAAATTAGGTCGCCATAGTGGGACAGGCCCTTAAATATCACCAGCAACTTGTCCTGGACCACCCATATTAAAGCAATGACCAAGAAAGCAAACCAATGCTTCTACTTCCTGAGAAGGCATAGGAAGTTCGGCATGTCACCAACAACTCTACCAGCCTCTACAGATACGGGCAGAAAGCATTTTATCAGGATGCATCACAGCATGGTTTGGGAACAGCTCCATCCAAGACTGCAAGACATTGCAGAAAATTGTGAACGCAGCCCAGACCATCACACAAACCAACCTCCCTTCCATTGAAGGGTCTCGACCCGAAATGTCACCTACTCCTTCGCTCCATAGATGCTGCCGCACCCGCTGAGTTTCTCCAGCATTTTTGTCTACCCTCGATTTTTACAGCATCTGCAGTTCTTTCTTAAACATCCCTTCCATTGACTTCATTTACACCTCACGCTGCCTCGGCAAGGCCACCAGCATAATCAAGGACCCTGGCCACCCTCTTCTCCACTCTCCCATCAGGCAAGAGGTAAAGAAGTGTGAAAACGCACACCTCCAGATTCAGGGATAGTTTCTTCCCAGCTGTTATCAGGCAACTGAACCTTCTTACTAACAACTAGAATAGTCCTGAGCTACTATCTACCTCATTGGAGACCCTCTGACTTGTTTGGCGGACTTTACTGGACTTTATCTTGCAAATAACATTAATCACGTTAGTCCCTTTATCATTTATCTGAGCACTGTGGATGGCTTGATCGTGATCATGCATTGTCTTTCCGCTGACTGGTTAGCACGCATCAAAAGAGTTTCACTGTACCTCGGTACACGTGACAATAAACTAAACTCTAAAACTCTGGATTATTTAGCTCAAATATGGGGATGGACTTAGCTATATTTTGGTTATAATTTGACTTTGATAGGATTGATATGATTTGCTGTGAGTGATGATTTGGTGGCACTTAACAATTGTTCTGAGATTTGGTACAATTGTGTTTGGAGTACTGGAGTTTGATTGTGCAATGAATCTATGTAACGAATAAGGCGGCAAATATGGAGAGTATCTAACAGCACTGGGCATCTCAGGCTGTGGAGCACTGATTTAAGTCTTTTCAAAATATCTTTGCCAACATTTGGTACAGAGATGTATGGTTGCTTCCTGTTTGTAGCCATGTCTGTACATCTTGTCCATTCCTTTACAAATGTAAACAATGTAAACATTATATTTAGTAAATATGAAAACACTTGAAATAATGAGAATTTCCAAATTCAACTGGCCAAATATGTCGAGATGAATAACAAGATCTATGATTCTGACAGCTGTTGACAATGTGAAAGTCTGTACCATTCTCGTTATGAACCAGACAAAAAGCATTTCCGCTTCAAAGTTGCAGGAATTTAAAGATTATTTGAATAATGCATACTTACAATTCCACAGCAAGAATATATGATAAAATCTACTACTGCTGTGTAATCAATATTTTCATATTTGCCCTACAAGGCCATCTCACCTGAAGAAATATTCTGACACTTGTCCTCCAATTTTTCTACAAATTAGAAAATCTTTGAACTAAAGTTTCTTGAAGCTCAAGAAACAAAAACATCAGTACACATTGGTACAGATGTTCAAATTGCATGGGAAAAATTGTTGCAAACTCAGATTTGTCGTTCAAATTCCACATTCACTGTTCAAAATATCAAAATCAAATGGACAAAATAAAATATTCACATAGGAACACAATTCAATGGATAATTGTAACCACATTCTATCTAAAATATGCAACTTTTAAAATGAACACATCTTTTTAGCGTAACCTTTTGTTTAGGATATTTGAAGCTTCAATCGTGCGGGGTCAAAAAGTGGACAAATAATTGCAAAACCGATTTCACAACCGAAGGGAATTTGATTATCATTTTACACAAGCAGATTGTCAATAAGGTCTTATAATGATGAAAAGATCAACACAGAATCTATGACTGCATTATAATAAGGTCAGGAGCAGGAACATGCAATGCAACCTTACATTTTTCATAAAGTAATATAAATCCTACTCTTCTCGTTATTTAAATAGTAGAGTCTGGAAACTATTCAATTGTATGTTAACTAAATTTCTGCTAATATTGCTGCTTCTTCAGATGACAAGGAAAGTCCTATATTTGTCACATTTTAACATGCATACAGAGGAGTGTATAATTGGTACTGAGAATCAGGTTTACTCAAAACATTTAGTACCAGCTTTAATTTATGAAGTATATTTAAGTTCTTATATTATACTTCAACTTACCAAGAAACTGCTTTTGTTTCCAATTGATTCTGGGGTACAAATGTAAAAAGCATAATAGTCTCCCCCACAAAATTCTTGACTTGGGATAAAGTTGTGTATGCCCGTGAAGTACTTAATATCCAAATGAAACAACTCAGACAACAAAATCACATTTGAGAGAAATAACAAATTTAAACCATTCCTCAAAATCAAAAGTTTATTTAAACATATGAGATCCGTGTGTATATGGATCTATTTTGAAGTGAAACAAACTATTTACTCTTTTATAAAAAATACTGGCTCACATAGAGGGCATAGTAACAAAAGTACAAAAGCTATTTATATATTACAACCTAAAATTCCATTACAATTGTTATCAGACAATATTAGGGAAGAATGAATCATTTACAAAACTTGGATTGGTGATCGGTGGATTTCTACACATTAAGCATGCCTGCTAGTTAAGGTGCTTAGTCTGTCAATTTACTTGTTTCTTTCATCTGCTTTCAATCACCTGACTTTAATCATGACTTCTGCTGATTGTCAAGACATTCACGGAGTTTGTCTTCTGTTAATGTAAGTCGCTGTTCAAGAATCGTCACTGTCTGAAGAATTAAATTAAAAGTGGTAAAGAGACATGAAGCACAATATGGCCATTATATATTTTTTGTTGGGAACTTCTGCTTTCTGTCATATAAATGATGCCATGGGCAAAAATGCTTAAGACACAATCAATATTATCAGGCTACGAGCAATCATATTTAAATTACATATTCTTTTTAAAAGGCCTCTCAACAAAAGTTTATTTCATGTTACGATTGCTTTATTTTTAATCAGTTATAGAATGAAGATGATTTCACACTAAACATTTATAACTCAGTAACACATATAAAAACAATCCAAATCCTTTATCTGCTGCCATTTATTCTAATTCTGTCTCCAACTTTCTGCCCACAATTCAGTTCCCATAACTCTTCATCTTCCTTTAATTTATGACCTCCAACATCTGGTAGTGTGAGATATCACTAAACAGATCACAGTGATGCAGTTTCCTTTATAGTCCCTTGAGGTTGGGGCCCATATGGGACAAAGAGCTTTACAGAACAGAGTACAAGGAGTTTCTACTTCCTCAGAGCAGAACATTGTAAACTTTTATCCATAAAGCTCCAAGTACAATAACACCCCATTTATTAAACTCTTCATAAGAAACTGAAAGTTGAGGAATACTGGAAATACCAAAATCACATTAAATAATTGTTTCCAATAATCTAACTTCATTCTTTATTTAATATGTGAATAAATACACAAAAATATTTAGCTAAGGCATTCAAATCTAAGTAAAAATCAAGACATGCGTATCCCATATTTTAGAATCTGTAGCTGAGAAAAATACCTGCTTCATCAAGGTCATAGAACACTTTATAGCCAATACTTTAAGTATAATCATTATTGGAGTATTGATATGCCAGGTTAAAATGCACCAATAAAAGGTGTTTGAAAGCCTTTGTGAGAACAATTTACTGAATTCATTCTCAAGATTGTACTTTGTTTTGAAGTATGTCCACAACAAGATGCACACAAGATGTAACAGTTGGAACAAATTAGCTGAAGCTGGAGGGTGTTTATCCTTCAAATATTTATAATTTGGATTGTTATGGTCATCACGGTCATTGCATAACACTTGGACCACAGATGACTGGAATCAATGAAGTGATTTCAAAGTCACATATGGGACAACTCTACCCACTAAAGATGGAAACAAATAGGAGAAGTATAAGGGAAGGCACAAAAGAACATGGGAGGGAGTTAGATTCAAGTTAAAATACAGACAGAATGAGAAATAAAGGGGAAAGAGGAATTTAAGATAAGAAGGGGTGCATTCACATTGCAACTCACAAACATAACATGTGAGCATTCGAACTTAGAAAACTGTCCCATATCAGTGAGATGAAAAAACTAATTTGCAAACCAAATAAAATTTGTACCCTTCACTAGGGTATATCAAAAAAAATATCACCCTGCATTGATGCAAAAATAAAATGTCACCTTGATGTCAAATTGACCAATATCTAGCTACATTATACTTCAGAAGTCTATGTTGTGGATCAGAGATGAATAACTTCTCAAATTTGCTTGAACAGCACATAAAATGCAATGGAAACTTATGAGGTAAAAGATCGAATACATGGCATCCTAAATAATATTATGATACTACAAATGTCTATTTGTACGAGAAAATAGAAATGGTGGGCTTGCCAGCAATGTGCTACACCTGCTCAAGTGCTATTAATAAGACCCAAGCCTAAGTGACAGAATAGCAATATGTGAAGGCAGAATTCCTCTCAACTTGGCTATAAAGGAAAGTGACGATCCAAAGAGCAGCCTATCTGCTTTCCAGTGGGGCCGCTCCCTCCATAACTCCCTGGTCAATTTGTCTCTTCCCACCTAAACCACCCCCTCTCCTGGCACTTTCCCTTGCAACCGCAGGAAATGCTACACTTGTCGCTTTACCTCCCCCCTTGACTCCATTCAAGGACCCAAGCAGTCTTTCCTGGTGCGGCAGAGGTTCACCTGCACCTCCTCCAACCTCATCTATTGCATCCGCTGCTCGAGGTGTGAGCTGCTCTACATTGGTGAGACCAAGCGCAGGCTTGGCGATCGCTTTGCCCAACATCTCCGCTCGGTTCGCATTAACTTACCTGATCTCCCGGTGGCTCAGCACTTCAACTCCCCCTCCCATTCCGAATCTGACCTTTCTGTCCTGGGCCTCCTCCATGGCCAGAGTGAGGACCACTGTAAATTGGAGGAGCAGCACCTCATATTTCGTTTGGGCAGTTTACACCCCAGCGGTATGAACATTGACTTCGCTAATTTCTGGTCGCCCCTGCTTTCTCCTCCACTTCCCAGCTCTCCCTCAGCCCACTGTCTCCGCCTCTTCCTTTCTTCTTCCCGCCCCCTCCACCCCACACATCAGTCTGAAGAAGGGTCTCGACCCGAAACGTTGCCTATTTCCTTCGCTCCATAGATGCTGCCTCACCTGCTGAGTTTCTCCAGTATTTTTGTCTACCAAAGAGCAGATAATGTACTTAAATAGTGATGGAATGCTTGTCACCATGTTGCACGCCAGAATATTTATATAATTGGAAAACTCAGTGGACGAAAAGACTAAGAAAACAAAGACAGAATTGTCCTCATTGTATCTTCACATTTTGGACAAATTTACATAAATGGCAAATCGCTGCACTGACCGTTTGACTATGAAATAGTCATGGGACTCATGAGAACTTAACATCTAAAGCTGAGCAAGGGAGCACATTATTTTTCAAAATGTCTTTCCCATTGTCACATTTCAGTCTGGACCTGTGCTCCAACACGTCATGTTACCAAGGAAATTATTTTTTAAACTGTGTAATAATAACATGGTGCATTGATTCGCAAGCATTTATGGCCCTTTGTATCCCAAAAGTTGTAATGAGAAAATATGCATGAAAGAAGTAACAATTCAAATAAAACCTATTCTCAAAGGTTGTATTCTCCTTTGAACAGATCAGAAACACACTGTGTGTGATGTATTCTTCATAAATTTTAATTCATCACTGATTCATTTTCTCAGCAGAAAATCAATGAAAAATACTAAGCATCGTTTTGCAATAAACTTCATGAGGAAAATAAACCAATAGATTGTTCAATGCGTTACTGCAGCCAAGAGCTGTTTTCAGTGGCACATCAATCAATAAATGAGGTAAGCTGCTCTCTTCTTGTGCATCCAAAGGTCATTAAAGGTGAATTTAGAAAGTAGGTCCGAGCCAATATCACTTCCAACAGGAAATGTTATTAGAGAGAGAGAGAGAGAGAGAGCCAACGTGTTCAATTGACATACACATATCATGGGAAATAGGAAGAGGTTTAGGGTTATGAAAGGGTTAGGAAGAGGGACTGTAGGTTGATTGGTCTCTGTAAAAAATATATGCCCCTAATGTGTAGGGAGCGGATGAGAATGTGGGATAATTTAGTTCATAGTTAACAGGTGATCAATTGTCGGTGTGGACTCCGTGGGCCAAAGGGCCTGTTTCCACGCTGTTAAAAAAAAAAGTACAGTTCCATAAATACTACTCCATTATCCAGTTAGGTCCTGGGTGATCTTTTACCACAATGTCATTTTCCTGGGCTAATCCCATCTCTCTAAATTTTCTTAATATCTGAAATTCTGTCACATCCTCTCTTGGAATATGTATTCAGCAACTCAAATCTTCTTGCAATATAAGGCAATATACCATTAGCCCTCCTAATTGCATGCCACGCTTGCATATTATACTTCACTGATATTTGTACAAGGCCACACAGGTCCCCATGAGGGCGGCACGGTGGTGCAGCGGTAGAGTTGCTGCCCTACAGCAAATGCAGCGCCGGAGACCTTAGTTCGATCCTGAACATGGGTGCTGTCTGTACGGAGTTTGTACTTTCTCCCCGTGACCTGCGTGGATTTTCTTCGAGATCTTAGGTTTCCTTCCACACTCCAGGTATGTAGGTAATTGGCTTGGTAAATGTAAAATTTGTCCCAAGTGGGTATAGGATGGTGTTAATGTGCGGGGATCGTTGGTCGGCGCGGATCCGGTGGGTCGAAAAGGCCTTTTTCCGCGCTGTATCTCTAAACTAAAAAACATCTTTCTGACACTTAAAAAGTACTCTGCACTTCTATTTTTTCAATCAAAGTGGATGACCTCACATTTTCCACATTATAGTTCATGAATCATGTACTTCCTCACTCATTTGATCCGTCTATTTCCTTAAAGCCTCCCTACATCCTCCTGACAACCCATGCTGCCATTCAAATGTTGTTTCATCAGCAATCAACCTTATCTATATATCTCCTAATTTATATGGTTTTCCTGAAATAAGTATGTTCATATCTGGGTCCAGGATCTCTAGGAGCAGACCACACAATTTCAACTGGCACTTGAGTCAAAGGTGTGTTTCACAGAAATTAACCTGCATTACGCTCATTCCACTTTAATAATATGACAAACTGGCAAAACGTCCAATGACCAAGATTCAACATGGGTACAGCTTCATTCAGCAACCATCTTTCTAATTATCTGAGGTAGACAAAAATGCTGGAGAAACTCAGCGGGTGAGGCAGCGTCTATGGAGCGAAGGAAATGGGCAATGTTTCGGGCTGAAACCCTTCTTCAGACTGATGTGATGATGGGGCGGGAAGAAGAAAGGAAGAGGTGGAGCCAGTGGGCTGAGGGAGAGCTGAGAAGGGGAGGAGAAAGTTTCGAATTATCTGATTTCTTTGGCAGGGTGCACACACATTGGCTACTGTATTTTTTCATTAACAACTTAAGTTGTTTCAAAACCAATTCATTGACCATAAAGTGCTTTGAACATACATCTTAGAACACAGACTAGTACAGCACAGGCACAGGCCCCCCAGCCTACATTGTCCTTCCGAACATCATGCCTTTAATCTCATCTCCTCTGTTTGCACGTGTTCCAATCCCTCCATAACCTGCATATCCATGTGCCTGTCTAAAAGATCCATAAACACCACTGGTTTATATGCTTGACAAGGTATTGCACATGATCTTAATGTCATCTTTTTCTCTTTTAAACACTACCAAAGGATCAATTGAGTTATTCTGTCTTTGGAGGCCAGCAAGGGAGTTTTGGATACATTGTCTGGTATATATATATTCCCTGGCCATTAACATAGAGAAACAGAAATACCGGTCACCCAAAATGTGCAAGTGCAGTTGTTTTTCACAACGATTTATAGTTTGATCCACAACATAAACAATAGTTTATAAATGACCTGTTCAAAATAAAATATTATTAATGCAATATTAGCTGAACTGAAATAAGTAGAAGCACAAGGATGAATATAATCCTCTATAAATTGTAGACAAACAAAATATTAAAAATTATTTAGAAAATAACTATTAAAACAAATCTAGGGAGTGAGATTTTCAGATCAAAGTGACCTGCTTTAGACAAAGTTGTGAGTAAAGAATTAAATTGTTTTTCTGTACGGAAATTTCCCCAATTTTAGAGCAATCACACTTTTAAAATGTCAGCGCTCAAAAAACCTCATCCATTGACTCCATACAGCTATGCTCTTTGCTTTAGTTTTACTGGCAACCACAATTAACTCAGATTAATAAGGGGAACCACTCTGGGCATCTTTATTGTGGCAGCAACACTGAAGAATCAGACTCATAGGTCAGAGGGTAACAGTCCATACAAATGGTCAAGAGTATAGAATGTCAATAAATTCTCCAGCATGCCTGGAAGCCTTTTTTGTCAGACGTGCTATTTAACACATTCCACAAGAGAAACACAGTGGTTTACAAACCCATTTCCTCCAGCAATATAAGCCATATGTTGTTCCTCTCAGGTGGACGAAATGGTGGCTTTCAGGCCAAATATTAGAAACATGTGGAAACGAGTGGATTCCTCTGAATTCACATGATTTGGGTGTTATCAAATAAGAATTATTTGATTTCTGTCAGGAGATGTGACTGTATCACAAAGCTCATCTTTAAATAGCGACAATTAACATTTTGGTTTGAAAAAATCTTCACCAGATAGTTATATAGCGAAATAAAACTCTTTACATTTGAGAGTTGCACACGAAATTAGTAATTTCTAAGAACTATTTATATTATGAAAATCTGTGCAATATCCACATAAACAAAACTTGTGTAATATGTACTTTAACACAGCACGAATCCCTCAATCACATTTGATGATTTAATTAGATTCTTACTTTATTGTTACATTCCAGTGCTTTACCTTCAAAAGGTAGACAGACAAAAGTGCTGGAGAAACTCAGCGGGTGCGGCAGCATCTATGGAACGAAGGAAATAGGCAACTTTTCGGGCCGAAACGTTGCCTATTTCCTTCGCTCCATAGATGCTGCTGCACTCGCTGAGTTTCTCCAGCACTTTTGTCTACCTTCAATTTTCCAGCATCTGCAGTTCCTTCTTAAACGCCTTCAGAAGGTGGAAGTGGATTCCTAACAGTATTACTGAACCTACTGGAAAGTGTATAGTGAAATATGTGGGAAATGTATTCTTGTTGTCAGACTCAATTTTCCAGTAGGATAGAGAGTAGAATCTAAAATGTCTCCTTTAACGAAGGTCCCAATTCTCTGAATGAGGTTTAGCTTGATGTTAGATGAATCAACAAATTCATCCCCACTACACTGACCACCCTAGATTTAAAACTATAACACATCTAAAACTAAATAACTAACTAATTGGTTCAAATAGTAGATTGAGAAGTGAGTATAGTACTGAAACAGTGATTACTTGCACAGCCTAACAAGATCATGCTCAGGTTATGCTGTTGCACAATGTGTAGGATGGAACTGCAGATGCTGGCTTACACCAAAGATACACACAAAATGTCGGAGTAACTCAGCAGGTCAAACAGCATCTCTGGAACATGGACAGATGACGTTTCAGGTCTTCTTCAGACTGATTATCCATTGGTGGGGAGGGAGAAAGTTGGAAGTGAAATGGGGACAGGACTAAACATGGAGAGTGATAGGTGGATACAGATGAGGGGGAGTTTGATAGGCAGATGGCTGCGTAAAGGCCGGGGATGAAAGGTGTGAGATAAGGATAGAAGAGTGGCAGATTGTGAAGCCAGAGGGGTGGGGGGGGCTGGTGGAGGGAATAAATGGATGAGAATCCAGAGCACAAGGAAGAACGAGGGAAAGAGTGCGTGGGGGTTTATGAATTGGAGAATTCAATGTTCAAACCGTTGAGTTGTAAGCTGCCCAAGCGGAATATGAGGTGTTGTTCCTCCAGTTTGTGTGTCGCCTCACTCTGGCAATGGAGGACAGAAAGGTCAGAATGAGAATGAAGTTAAAATGGTTAGCAAACGTGAGATCCAGTAGGCCTTGGCAGTTTCAATGCAAGTCTTCAGCGAAACGGTTGCCTAGTCTATGCTTGGTCTCATCCAGGTAAAGGAGGCCACATCGGAAACACTGAATGCAGTATGTGGGGTTAGAGAAGGTGCACATCAACCTCTCTCTCACCTGGAAGGACTGCCAGGATCCCTGGATGGATGTGAGGGAGAAGGGAAAAGGACCATGTCTCCTGTGATTGGTGTTCCTGGGAAGGCGATGGGTTGGGTGGGAAGGGATGAGTGAATTAAGAAGTTGTGGAGGAAGCGTTCTCTGTGGAAGGCAAAAAGGGGTGGGGATGGGACAATGTGACATTAAATGTAAGTGAAATCTGACTGTTTTTTTGATCTTTACTTTGGTGATTCAGACAAGAAAAATCTCCTTCGTATTTCACTAGAAATGTGTTGCAACTCATGCCACCCACCTGAGTAAGGACATCCAGCTGACCTACTATATGCTCCAGAGTACTTGCAAGGGCGGAGGGAATGCCACTCTCTTCTTGATGAGACTGGTTGAAGGGAAGAGCTGGTTCTGACTTAGATGCCAGAATATTGCTTGAATATTTCTTTTGTTGACTTGGAAAGTTTGACACAGCATCTGAAAAATCTGTCTTCAAAAGCTGCTACAATAAAAACAGAACATATTTAAAAGCTGGCATTTTGTTTGAGGCATATTCTTAGACATAAAGATCTTTAATAAAATCATCCAAGATCACTAACTTTCACATCCATTTTCTACACATTTGGGGCAATTTACAGAGGCCAATTAATCTAGAAATCCGCGCATCTTTGGGATGTGGATGGTAACCAGAGCACCCAAAGAAAACATGCGCAATCACAGGGAGAACAAGTAAACTCCACACAGACAGCATCAAACCCAGGTCTGTGGTGCGATGATGCAACTCTACCAGCTGTGCCACTGTGCTGCCTCAGTTTAGTGGACTACAAATAAACATGAATAAACAGCTTGAAGACTAATATTTGTTCGTCCTGCCAATGTGAAGTTCAAAAGTCCTCACCCATAGATTACTCCCTCTGGCACCATTTTCAATGTTGATAACATCAGCTGAAGCCAAAGCCTGGAAATTGTTTCATGCCAATTAAGTTAAAAAATATGAAATTGTTGTTCATATAGTTAACTTTCTTCAGTATGAGGTTAAGACTCCAACTTGTAGGACATGCTTCATAGCTTTCATCTGTCAGGATAATTGTTATTTAAAGGTTCCAATCTGCTCATTCACGACTTCTTATCGTTAGCAGTTCTTAGTATTTATGCTTATAATCTCCTTTAAGGAAGGCAAATTAAGAAAGAGGTCGAGAACAGAGGGGGACCTGGCATGCGGTGAGCGCTGAGAACAAAGTGGGACCAGTCTTGGGGGAGGGGGGGGGGGCAGACAAGAGATCAAAGAGGTGTTGTGGGGGGAGGGGGGTACCAAGAATAAATTGGGACCCAGAGTGGGGCCTCTGAGAGAACAAAGAGGGTGGGCCGCCAAGTACGAAGAGGGACCATTGGGGACTACATTAAACACTTTGTAACATTTCCAATTTGCAGAAGCATTTTCACAAGGACTAATTTAAAATAAAGGTGTAGTGGCAGAAATCCCAATAGGAATGCTAATACATCGCGGCTCAAGTACACTTTTTTTTTTCAAGCATCAATAAAACTTTTTGGTGAGTTTACTCTCCTTATTTATGTAAACTGGACCAACTGGATTTTCTACCCATTATTGTTTTACATTATATGTACAAACAAAGAACATTTGATAGTTTTCTATCCAATACAGAATCAATTCAATTCATAGAAACATAGAAAATAGGTGGAGTAGGCCATTCGGCCCTTCGAGCCTGCACCGCCATCCAATATGATCATGGCTGATCATCCAACTCAGTATCAAAAGCTTTTCATTCAAAACTACTGCATCATCTATTTTTAAAGACATGCTTATGTCAGCTCATTCGTCTAGTCTACCATCATCTGCTGCATGACTTTCTTCAGTGAATGTGGCAACCTTGGTTGTAGCAATACCTGGTCTCTGAAGTGCATGGTCACATTATATCTGAAATGGAAAGAGTGGGCCTTGCTCCATTCTTGGCCATGACCGTACAAACTCAGGAGTTTGCGGGTACATCAACTTTGATTAACTGGAAAGAAAATGTATTAACTATAATACCGTTAAGAATGTGATACTTCCCCACTGCTTGTGGTTTTAAGTGGTATTTTTCCAACTCATTTCTGGTTCTGGAAATGTATATTGAAACTGTTAACTTCTATCCTCAAGAAATCACTGTGTCACCAACCACAATGTGATGCATTGCCCAGATATCCTAAGTTCCTAACATTGCTTACTTCATTTCCCTTCCTTAAATGAGATTATAAGCATAAATACTAAGAACTGCTAATGATGATAACATGAGGAAGTAGGTGCAGGAGTTGGCCACATGGTCACTTGGGCCTGGCTCACCAATGCATGTATCATGACTGGTCTGCTCCTGGCCCATCTCCTCTCTCCTGACCTAGTTCTCCATTGCTCTCACGTGATAATTTCAATTTCATGAATGTATCTACTTCCTCTTTATATGCTCCCAGTAATCTAGCCTCCAAACCCTTAGGACCAGATAATTTCAGAGATATATTATCCTTGATTGATTGATACTTTATTATCAAGTGACATGTCACAGTGAAATTCTTTGTTTCGCTACACGATGTATGCAAAATCACCACGTACAGGCCACTGACAGTTACAAAGTGTTTAATGTAGTCCCTCTTTGATCTCGTCAACCCCCCACTTTGTTCTCAGTGTGCACCGCATGCCGGGCCCCCCTTTGTTCTCGACGGCGCGTCCTCAAATGACTTCCAGCACGACCCCATTCAACCTCCGGTCGGCCACACGGTACACTCTTGGCTGGCTCCGTGGCGCTCGGCACGAGCTTCCGACGGCCCACCTCGCTCCTCGACGGTTGCTTGCAGATCCCGCCAACGTCCCTTCGGGTGAGCCGGGCCTACCAGAGAGCTTGGCACCACTTGCTGGGAACACGCGTGTACATAGAGGGTGATGTATCTCAGGTTTCAATGAATGTCCCCACATCTTGTAATAATGTTCTCTAATTTGATATTCGCCATGCAGTGGATAGACACAACATCTACCTTATTATGCCTTCTAAGGATCTTACATACTTCAATAAGATCACCCCTCATTCTTCCAAACTAAAAAAGATAGATTTTACTTTATCGAGCTTCTTGTGATTCAGAAATGCTCTCATACCAGGAATTAGCCCAGTGAATCTCTTCTGGCTTACCTTCAATGATAGCAGACCAGAAAAGGAAATCATCTAAATCCAACTTTTGAAAAACTTCAAGTAGCAAACTCCACACTCAAATAGTCATTCAAGTATGAAAAATCTAATGCCGTCCATAAGACAAAATTATAACTTGAGTCATGCAAATTGCACTTAAATCAATATGACAGTTTGAAAAATAAAGGAAGACTAACAAATGTAGCAGAATTATTTCTGAAAAATGAAATCCACAATATCAGGAGGAACAAACTTATATCGAGCTACTTTATACACTTGAAAATGTTGGTATATTTTATAACACATAAAAAATTAAAAATTCAAAAGTATACAATTCAGCTTCATATACTAGCCTGCTGCTCGACATCGAAGTGTCTCATTTTTTATGATCATTCAAAAAACCCCCAGTATACAATGGAAAATATATGCCAGACATGTATTTCCTGCTGAGAGATCCAAAACAGGTTAGTAAACATCTTCCAGTGCTTGGATATTCCAGCCTGCTTTGCACTACCTTATTGAAAGGAACAATCAAGTTGTACAAGCTACAATAAAGATTGTCCTCTCATCTCAGAAAACATTTTGCAACATAAACACAAAAGTATAATTGCCCAGAAATAAAGATAAAAGATTTTTACCACTTTAACTAAAACTGCCAGTTGATCGACTCCTATTAAGTTAGTAATGCTCACATCTGTTGAGCAGGTGAGTGACTAAGCACACTAGCAGGTTACATTCCATGGTGGAAATCATCAGCAGTATTTATTGATAGCATTCAATAGTAGATCCTATGAATTACCTCAACTGTCAACTATCTTCCTATTATTAAGTTGTTCAGATCCGGTTCAAAACCAGCATTAAAGTTTGTGGGGGGGGGGTTTTCTGGCCAAATTGACTAATGGCATTCTTTATACTGACATTTTGTCCTGGCGTTCTTTATTCTGTTTGAAGAGAGATTTACAAACTTAATATCTGCCTGCACAGAAATATATATTATGATTTTAAATGTGTTTTTCAGTATTTAAGCATCACTGGCAAGGCCAGCAATTATGGATGTCTAAACTTCTGCTGGTGGTGAGCTACCATCTTGAACTGTTGCACTCCTTTGGTGTTCATGTACTCCTAACAATGCTTCTGGTGGGGAGGGGCTAGGGAAGATGATGAGGAAATCTCAATATATTTTTTAAGTAAGGATGGCATGCAATTTGGAGAGTAATCCAATTGATGCTGTTGTCAGAGTAACCGAGGCAATCAATTTGTAAATGGTACACTACTGGAATTGCAGGCGAGAGAATGACCATGCAGGGTGGTGGATAATGTACCAATCATGCAGGCTGTATTGTCCTAACAGTTTTTCACATCTTTAGTGTTGAGTGTTGTTTGAGCTACACCCAGACAACCAAAGATTATTCCATCATATTCCTGATTACAGGTTTTGGGGTGTCAGGTTTTAAGTCGGGTCATAGGAAAACCAGCCTCTGGACCTTTCTTACATATAGCACACTTGTATACAGCATTATGCAAGCTGACCTAGTTGACGACTGGGGACTCTGCCATTGATGTCAAGTATAGATGGTTAGATGCCATGCCAGAAATGATCGATGGATGGCAATTTTGTGGCATAAATATTACTTGTTGGTTAACAATCTGAACTTAAATGTGCCCTAGACCTTGCTGCATAGGCATGGACTGTGTCATTTCCAGAGAATTATAAATGGAATTGAACACTGCAAACATTTGCATTCCTTCTCACTTATGACATGATGATAGAAGGTTATTGAAGTAGCCGAGAAGGATGGCCTGAGGAATTCCTTCCCAGGCCTCAGAAATGTGATCTACAACAACATAACCATATTCCTTTGTTTGAGATATGTTCAACCGTTGAAGTGTCGTCCTCTTAATTTCCAGCGAGTTCAGCTTTATCAAGACTCCGTTAAGATACATTTGGTCAAATGCTGTCTTACAGTCAAGGGAAGCTTATCTCACCTTGCCTCTGGATTCTGCACGTAGATTCATATTTGGACCTAGCCTGTGATTAAATCTATAACTGTTTGATCCCGGTGAAGCCCAAAGGGGCATTAGTGAGCAATTTCCTGGACATGAAATGGTACTTCAGAAAAATACAAAATGCTGGAGTAACTCGGCGTGTCAGACAGTGCCTCTGGAGAAGATGGACGGGTGACGTTTTGGGTCATGGCTCTTTTGAAGAATCGTTCTGAAGAAGGGTCGCAACCGAAATGTCATCTAGCCATGTTCTTGGAGAGATGCTGCCTGACCCTCTGAGGTACTCCAGCATTTTGTGTCTTTCTTTGGTACACCAACATCTGCAGTTCCTGGTTATAACAAATGCTACTTGATGACATAACATCTTCAATCACTTTACTGATGATTAAGCATAGACTGATTGGGCTTTAATTGGTTGGACTGAATTTGTCCTGCTGAACAGGATATACCTGGGCAATTTTCCCACATTGTCGGGCAAATGTCAGCATTTTACCCAAAGTGGAGCAGCTTGGCTTGATAAATGTATTTCAAAAGCTCATGAGAAAAGAAACAGGAAACAAGCTGCATCTGCAACCTATAAATTATATTGTGAACATTGTGAACAAACCTATCTAGTGGGTACCTGGAAATTATCAAACAAACAAATGTAAAACATGTGTTCATATCAGCTTTTAAAATAAGTTTCTGATGTCAGCTTAAGAGTGTAACTACGACAGGCATGTTGCAGAGATGCAAGTTGTAAATTCCTGCCTTCATTTGGTCTTAAGTAAAAGTAATTTGTGTTTCCTACTTAAAGTTGTATTATTTTTGTTGAAATATGAAACAAATTGACATTATTAAAAAAATCAGTGAAAAATGTGTATATCCACTCACTTGAGGGATTTTCTTTTTAATCTTTGCTTGCATAACAGTAAACCAACTATAATATGAACATGCCATAAATCAGATCAAGTTCAAGAATATTGTAGTTAAATGTATTGTCATTTGTTCATATTTTAATTAATGAAATCTATTAATATTGTTTACAGACGGACATTTAACAATACTTCTAACATAAATCACTGTTGTTGCTGCAATTACCTTTCTTCAAATTTAATTAGGTGTTGAGTTAGTCAAGTTTTATTCCACAACTTAGTGAAAATGCCAAAGTTGATGAAGAGTTCCATTTTCTTTAATATAAAGCCAGTCAACAGTGATACACATGACAGCCAGGCTTAATTCAGGACTAATGATCCCAATAAACTATTTATTCCCAATCCCTCAGAGAAAGTTAGCAAGTTCACACAGAAAGTACGATCACCATCAATCAATGGCAGACTAGCCATGGCCACCTTCTTCACGAGTAACACCCAAAACCACCCCTGCTACAACTTCAAATGAAATAGTGGATATCAGATCATAAACCCCTATTCAAAATGGGAGTGTGTTGGCAAATCATACAAAGATAATGGCTTCATGAATGGGACATAACATTACTCTTCCAAATTTAACGAGTATATTCTTGATAGTCTAAAGGTCAATGGTGCTGAAGACTGGCATATCTTCAATTTCTTTAACCAAAGCCTGGTATGAAGTGGACACAGATTAATGTTGCTTCAGCAATGTACTTTAGTTACAATTTCAAAGTTCCTAAAGCATGAGAACTTGTTGGCTTCCCACAGTTAAGTGCTTGCAGAGTAGCAGTTCCTTTAGTAATAGTGCTTCATGACAGCAGAAGCAGATTAAAAACCAAAATTGTGAAAGGAGTAACAAGCAGCATATTCAATAGGCCAGTTTTATGAGCATACTGGTGGAGATACTCAGACATTGCACTGGAGCTGAATAAGAGAATTAGGTTGCTGATTTAGGACGATCAACTGTAGAAAACCACCCCTGTACTATTCTATGCAGTTCTGGTCACCCCATTATAGGAAGGGTGTGGAGGCTTTGGAGATGGCACGGAATAAATTACCAGGATGCTGCCTGGATTAGAAGGGATTGGGTCCACTATTTTTTCACGTTATATGATCTGGATGTGGAAATGATTACTTTATGGCCATGCTTGTGGATGATACGAAGATAAGTGGAGACAGGTAGTGTTAAGGAAACAGGGAGGTTATAGAGGGACTTGGACAGGTTGGGAGAGTGGGCAAAGATGTGGCAAATGAAATACTGCACAGCAAAGTGTACGGTCATGCACTTTGGTAGAAGGAATAAAGACGTAGACTAGTTTCCAAATGGGGAGGGGATTCAGAAATTAGAGGTGCAAAATGAGTTCTGGTCCAGGATACTCTAAAGGTTAATTTGCAGATTGAGTCGGTGGTAAGAAAGGCAAATGCAATGTTATCATTCATTTCGAGGAGACTGGAATATAAAAGCAAGGATGGAATGCTGAGGCTTTATCAGGCATTGGTGCGGCCACATTTGGAATTTTGTGAGCAGTTTTAGGCTCCATATCTGAGGAAGGTTGAGATGGCTTTGGAGAGGGTCCAGAGATGGTTTACGAGAATGTTCCCAGGGATGATTGGGTTAACATACGAGGAATATTTGAAGGCTCTGGGCCTGTAGTTGCTGGAGTTTAGAAAGTATATGGGGGGGGAGGGTATCTCATTGAAACCTACCAAATAATGAAAGGCCTGGATAGAGTGGAAGTGGAGAGGATGTTTCCGGTAATGGGAGTGTCTAGAACAGAGGACATAGCCTCAGAATAAAAGGATGTACCTTCAAAATGGAGACAGAGGAATTTCTTTGGGCAGAGGGTGGTAAATCAGTGGAATTCATTGCTGTGCACAGCTATGAAGACCAAGTTATTTGGTGTTTTTAAGGTAGAGGTTTATATATTATTGATTAGGAGGGGCGTCAAAGGTTACAAGGAGAAGGCAGGAGAATGAGGTGAAGAGGGAAAAATAGATTAGCCATGATTGAATGGTGGACTAGACTCACTGGGCTGAATTGTCTCATTCCGGTCCTATGTCCTTATGGTCTTAGCTGCGCTCCTTTGATGGTCCTGTTTTTAATCTGCTTCATTTTTCACACAGAGAGTGGTGAATCACTGGAATTCTCTGCAACTGAAGGTAGTTGAGGCCAGTTCATTGGCTATATTTAAGAGGGAGTTAGATGTGGCCCTTGTGGCTAAAGGTATCAGGGGGTATGGAGAGAAGGCAGGTACAGGATACTGAGTTGGATGATCAGCCATGATCATATTGAATGGCGGTGCAGGCTCGAAGGGCCGAATGGCCTACTCCTGCACCTATTTTCTATGTTTCTATGTTTAAGATACAAACGGATAAGTAGGGGATGAAGAGCTATGGATCAAGTGCAGGCAGAACTCAGTAGTTTAATTTGGCATCAAGTTCCGCACTGGCTTCATGGACCAAAGGGCCTGTTTGTGCACTGTACTGTTCTATGTTCCATGTAAATACACAGAAGAATAGCAAGATGGTAATTATGAGTTGGAGACCAAGAAAGGTATCTCGTGTTTGACTATCACTGTTGCATCCCAATAATTAAGGACCCAGTAGGCCAAATAGAAATAAGATAATACAAGATTTATAAAATCCTAAAAGTGTCGAATGAAGTTATGGCCCAGTCAAAGAAACCCATGAATAAAATACAATGTAAATTAATTATTATGAATGTAGAAAATCAGGTGGTTTCCCCTCCGAAGGTCATGGGTAGATAAGGTGTCAAGGCTTTCAGCATATTGGCCTTCATCAGTCAGAGCACTGAGTATAGAAGTCGGGGTGTAATGTTACAGTTGTACAAGGCATTGGTGAGGCCACATTTAGGGTATTATATTGGGGTGGAAGATTGCAACCTTCACACGGTCCGCCCTGTTTCGACGAATCCAATCAACCTGGGTGCACAATCAAATAAGATCAAATAGAACAGAGAGAGAGGGGGCGCTGTCCTGTGCACGGCTGCCCTGCCAGCAGCTGTCTGTCTTTTATTTTTAGTTAGTTAAAGTGTTTTGTTTGGAGGTCTAGACTTTTTTGTGTGGGGGGTGGGGGAAGGGGAAACTGCCTTTCAGGGTCCCTACCTGGTCGGAGAGGCCGCTTTTCTCCGGGCTGCAGCTTCGACCCGTCCTCGCGGCCTACCAGCGGGCCTGGAGCGGCGTTTCCTGTCGCGGACCGCCCAGAACCTCGGCTTCGGCGGCGGCACAGCGCTGGAGCGCTATTGTGGAGCGGGCGATGCCTTGCCTGGGTCGCCGCGCTGGAGCTCCGGTGAGCTGAGATCGCCGGGTAAAACATCGCGGAGCTGCGGGACTGTGGAGCGGCCAGCTGCGGGCGGCGGCGCCGTACTTTACACCGGGAGCCTGGAATCTCGCGACGAGATCGCCAGTTGTGGAGCTCCAACCGGCGCGGCCTTGTCGGCTTCAGAAGCCGCGGCCTCCAGTACGGAGGCGGCCGTTCCAGGGTTCCCATGCCGCTGTGAGGACTCTCCCGACACCACCCGGCGAGAACGGCCAGGAACATCGGGCCTCCATAGAGGCAACTGTGGAGGCCTCAATAGGCCCGACTATGGGTGAACTGGGGTTGGGGACTGGACTTTGTGCCTTCCCTCATGGTGGGAGCCATTGTGGGGGGATGTTCTTTGTGTTTAAGACTCTCATTGGTGTTATGTCTGTATTCTTTCTTTGTGTGCTGCAAAATGGCAAAAAGCATTTCACTTCACTACACCTCGGTGTATGTGAATGTGACCAATAAAATACCTTTGATACCTTTGAATAAGGTCCTACAAGTTTAGTCTGTGCACGCCATACGCAAGAAGAAGGGTATTATATTCAGTTTCAATCACCCTGTTATAAGGAAGATGTTGTTAAGCTGGAAAGGGTGCAGAGAAGATTGATGAGGATGCTGTCAGGGCTCGAGGGCCTGCGCTGTAGGAAGAGGTTGAGCCGGACAGGATTTCATTGCTTGGAGCACAGGAGGACGAGGGTGATCTTATAGAGGTGTATAAGATCATGAGAGGAATAGATTCAGAGTCTTTTACCCAGAGTAGGGGAATCAAGAACCAGAGTACATAGGCTTAAGGTGGGGGGGGGGGGGGGGGGGGGGGGGAGGGTGGATTAATAAGAATCTAAGTGGTAACTTCTTCACATATTCTACAACACTATTTCAACTGTTGTTTGGACTTTTTAAATTGCCTTTCCTTTACTCCACCATCGACAGCTGTATTTTCAACAACTTGTGTTTGGAACTTCTTCTCCAAACTGCCTCGTACATTACCATGGAGTTGTTTTGAGTGGTGTTCTTGTATTGACTTTTTTTTGTCCAGTTGTTTTGGATAATTTATGCATAATTTGTATATGTATATTGTCTGGGTCTATGTGCCTTTAAGCAGCATTATACCTAAATCTTATCGCACTTATAGATATGACAATAAATATTTGACATGAACCCTGCCTGTACCTCGTGTTCAATCCCTTCAGCTTGAAACTTATGCAATCCTGGGGCCACGCTAATCTTTTGCAGCCTTGTGTGTTTTACCATGAGGATAACCATTTCCTGGTGCGTTTATTTCCGA
Organism: Amblyraja radiata; assembly: GCF_010909765.2. NCBI lineage: Eukaryota > Metazoa > Chordata > Chondrichthyes > Rajiformes > Rajidae > Amblyraja > Amblyraja radiata. The sequence continues at coordinate 45,117,021 of NC_045973.1, forward strand.
ACGTTCTCTGACTCAAGATGACTCTTTTTATCCTTGATTTACAAAACTCTGTCACAGGCACTCTGTAAATAGAAAGCATTGTTGCTATGGTTTCTCCTACATATATTACTATGTGACCTTTTAGCCATTCCACGCTAATTGAAGAAACGTCCAAAATAATGCCATGTTGATCTCTGCGATAAGCAGTTTGCAAATCATTGCAGATGTATAATAATTGAAAAAGTAACGTAGTAGTCAGCTTAGTTTCTCCATAGGAGTTACTATGTTGTCTTCTCCAGCTGAAATAGGTCCAATCAGCAATTGTGTCAAAGCTGAGATGGTGGCGAGCTTCAAGTTTCTAGGCAAAAAAATCATCAACAATCTATCCTGGACCATCAGAGTGAAGCTATGGCCAAGAAAGCACACTAACATCTCCACTTCCTCAGAAGACTAAGGGCATTGGGCAGGTCTCCAATGACTCTTACCAACTTCTACAGATACACTCTTAAGTTTGCATTTGACTTGTCTGATAGCTGGAAAAACAAGTGTGCTATAAAATGAATCTGTTTTATTTGCGGAAATAATAACCCAAGGGAATCCCACAATCCCAAAGCTAAGAGGGTCAAGTTTGAGGCCTAGCTCAGCCTACATAAATTATTCCCTCACAAAGTGCAAAATGTAATGTTTTTAATATATTTGACGTCAATGCACTTAAATGTCTGCTGCTAAACATTATTCTGCTGTACTTTAATTTTTACACTTCAAGATGAGTTATTTAAAATATAACACTTGGGAGTTTGGCAGTTGCAATAATATTATGGTATGGATCTCTAAACACTGATGGAATACAACTAAAGTCCTGAACAACTTCAAGCTAGAAGCATAATCAGTCTGAGAAGCATCAGAGATCTGAGTGGGACTGTAATCAAATTTATTTATGTTCCCAGGTCACAGGTTGTGGAAACTTTCAGATGATACTTTTTGCACAAATAATATGAAAGCAATGTAATTGGTGAAATGAGAGCTTAGTACTGACACATGATAAGTTAAGCAATAAGTAAAGGATAAATATTGGAATATTATAGGTTAAAGCAGCAGTTATTGGGCTGCATTGCACAAAGCAGGCGTAACAAAATCCAATTCTGAAGCCAACATTTTTTAACCCAAAATGCCTTTGAGGTATTTGGACCAATTTTCTCTTAAACGATTTTCAAGCAGTGCTGGCAAGGCCTTAAATCAGTGTTATTCTGCTTTTGTCTGCAAAAATTTAATTTAATCCTAACTTTGGGACCCTTTGGAAATTTGACGTCCAGGGAAACAAGGCAGACTACCAGTTTACTTATTAAGTTTTACTTTGTTTGGATGATGCATAAGGCCAAGATATTTTTCAAAAGTTAAGTTTTTGTTTGACATGGGACGCACGTGCTCTTCCAACTTCCACAGAGCTGCCCATGGACATTGCTGGCAGCAGTAAACTCCCCAAAAAACGACACAAGACTGCTGTCTTTGAGGCAGGTGGACCAATATTCTTTGTATACGGAAATACAGGTAGTTGAATATAGATGTATGACAATTTGCAACTCACCCGATTTATTTAGACAAGGCCCAATCTCAGCCTAGATTTTTCCAATTTGTGCAAACATTCAGCCACATTCTTAAATTTGGACCCAATATCCAATGCTGATAAAAAATTTTGGTCCTTGGGGTCAAAGCCAAATTCTGTATGCTATTATATTCAAACCGATTAAGAAAGCATATTTGAAAACAAACTTAATGATCATGGTAAATGTTAATCCAATATGAACCAAGAGAGAGCATTGAATAGGACCAGAATCAAAAAGAAACTTCTCAATCAGATCAATAAGCACCTTTGATGCTGATGGCTGGAATTCAATGAGGCAAAACGATAAATGATTCATTTTGTGCAAAATAACAGAAACTGAACAAATGATTTAAGGAACACCTTAGAAAAAAATGTGCACAAACATGACAGAATTTCAAGTAAAAAATAGCCAGCGGCTCAGTAGGCGACTTACCGCCGTCCGCTCCTCGCTTCCCGCAGTCTACGGAGCGGGTTCTCCAGGTGCCACCGGCACCAATATGAAGCCGCTGGCTTCACCGCCAGTGGCTCGAAGGCGAATCCACCGCCGCCCGCTGCCCGTGTTCCACGGTCTCCGGAGCGGTTCTGCAGGTACCACCGGCACCAATATGAAGCCGCTGGCTCCGCCGCCAGCGGCTCGAAAGCGAATTCACCGCCGCCCGCTGCCCGTATTTCACGGTCTCCCGAGTGGGTTCTCCACCAATATGAAGTCGCTGGTTCTACCGCCAGCGGCTCAAAGGTGAATTCACCGTGCTCGCTACCCGCATTCCGCGGTCTTCCGAGCGCCTAGGTCCGTGGGCGGAATTCCCCGTGACCGGGGTTCCCTGAAGTTCGTGACAGGGGTCTCCCCTCTGTCCCGACTTCGCCCCGGACTTTTAGCAGGACCTCTAAGTAGAGGTTCCTGCAAGAAGATTTAAACCTGAAAGTTTTTTAAAAAACTTACTTCAGGTCTGTTGCTGGCAGGAGAATCACGTCCACCCTGCCAGTCATCACGCAATTCGATAGACGATATGACACGCATGCGTACTGGCGGGGTCTTCACGTAGTCACTCACGTGACTCCGAAGTAAAATGCTCATTGCAATGCTATCATACATTGGCTTTCATGTATGAGGAGCAACACAGGTGCTTGGTATATGTTGTTAACTTACAATTATTAAATTTGATCAAGTGAATCAAACCTTTGAAAAAATGAAAAACCCAATCAAATTTTTATTCACTTAAATTAAAATTTAACTTTAATTATAATTCACTTTCGAGAATTAATTCTAAATATGTTTTAAAATAGTGATATTTGACTAAAATTCTGCAGGTGATTTAACCTAGAAGTGGGTTAACCTCGAAATCAGTCCGGCTGAACAGAGCAAGTCTCTGTGCCTCGTTTGATGCCATACTAATTTTCACCTTTCATGGGAAACCAAGAACAAACTCTGTGTAAATAGTATATCAAACAATGAAAGGCCTAGATAGATTGTGTAGATGGTTTATGCATGCCATCATGGGAATTAGCACACCGACTCTCAAGTTTTTCGATCTGCAACGTCCAATTGTAGTTACGTGTGATGCTTCCCGCTTCGGACTCGGTGCTGCCTGCCTGCAACTCCATGATGACGGCTCGCTGCAGCCCATTTCTTATGCCTCGCGTACCATGACAGACACTGAGCAGCGCTATGCACAAATCGAGAAGGAGCTTCTTGCGGTTGTATTCGCCTGCTCCAAGTTCAAGGACTTCCAGGTTCACCGTCGAGACGGATCATCAACCCTTGGTGACCATCCTCAATAAGCCTATCCACATCGCTCCAGCTAGACTCCAGCGCATGATGTTACAGCTCCAGCGGTTTGACTTTCTGATCGTGTACAAGAGGGGCACCGAGATGCATGTGGCCGACGCGCTGTCCCGGGCCCCCCGCTCCTCCTGTGACAGGCATCCCTACGAGCAGGAGGATCTGCAGGTACTCAATGTCAACTTTGTTCCCTCTAAGCAGCTGCAGTGCCTGGTTGAGCACACCGCCAACGACCCCGACCTGCAACAGCTCGCAGCTGTCATCCAGCGGGGGTGGCCCAGCAGACGCACCTCACTGCCTGCGGGCGCCCACCCTTTCTTTCTGGTCAGCGACGAGCTTGTGCTCCGGGACGGCATCATCATCAAGAGTCACAAGGTGGTCGTCCCTGCCTCCCTATACGACTTGTACTACAACGCTGCCCACATGGGGCATCCCGGAGCCGATGCCACCGTCTCACATGCCCAAGAACAATACTATTGGCCCGGCATGGCCAAATACATTAAAGCCCGAGTAGCCTCCTGTCCTGATTGCAACACTCTTGCCCCACATCAGCAGCGCCAGCCACTTCTGCAGCAGCCTGCGCCTGCCATGCCCTGGACCTTGCTGGCTGCTGACATATTCGAATGGCAAGGCAAGCACTACCTGGTGTTGGTTGATTCATACTCCAACTGGTTCGAAGTGGACCTTCTCCCTGCTATCACCTCTGAAATGGTTATCAGTAAGCTGCGCAGACACTTTGCTACCTTTGGGTCCCCGGTCCGCTTGCAGACCGACAACGGCCGTCAGTTCACCAGCGCAGAATTCCAGGCTTTCGCTGTGAAGTGGAACTTCACTCACTATACCAGCAGCCCCGAATACCCGCAGAGCAACGGCCTGGCCGAGCGAGCTGTCCGCAGTGCCAAGAATTTACTCGAGCAGTCTCGTCTCTCCAATGGTGACTTCTACCTGGGTCTACTAAACCTTCGCAACATCTCACGGGACCCTACCATGCGATCCCCTGCCCAGCGTCTGATGTCCCGCGTGCTTCGCCCACCGATGCCGATCGCCCAACAATCCCTGGTGCCCAAGGTCCTCCAGCCTGCCGCCGTCCAGCAACGGATTGCCCACAAGCATGAGGTACAGCGCCGCTCTCACGACAAGTCCTGCCGCCCGCTCTCACCACTACTGCCTGGCCAGGTTGTCCGCATGCAGACAGCCACCGGATTCTCCCGGCTCGCAACCGTTGTTGGTGTGGACACTTCCCCGAGATCTTACCTGGTGGACTTTGATGGAACTGTCTACCGCCGGAGCCGCCAGTACCTGTTGGCCGTTAACGAGCCGCAGCCTCCTCCTGCGGATCCCTACGTTCCTCCGTTGCGTTTCAAGCCTGTCATCACTAATTACCCCACAGCTCCCTGCATGCCCCGGTCAGTTCGCTTGCCGCGTTCTCCTCCTTCTGCACTTCCTGGTTCCGGGCGGATGATCTCCTCCCCTGCTCGTTCTCCTTATCCTCCTTCTCCCCCGTCTCCTCCTCCTGGATCACCTGTGCCGGTTGGGTCACCTCCCGCATTCCCGGTTGGGTCTCCGCCGACTTTCTCCTTCCCGGCTGTTACTGCTCCGCCTCCTCTTCTATCTGGTGGGGAGGGTGATGGTGCTATACGCACACGCTAGGGTCGGGTTGTCAAACCTCCTGTCCGCTACGGTGATTTCGTTTAAATTTGCATGTGTTGTATAATCACACTGCCACTGTTATAACTTTAATTTTAGATTTCTAAGGGAAAGGATGTAGATGGTTTATGCATGCAACCTATTATGTAGCTACCTCAATACCACTAACCACGACCAGTCATCTCAGTATAACTGTGATATCTTCCCCTTGCTCCTCCCTTGGTTCCAGTACGCCTGAAGACTAGATGCAGTCAGTACTGGGACGTGCTTGACATGTGCCTTTATTAAAGACTCAGTAAAGTTACAGTGTGTCAGACTTAACTCCTTATGTGGAAAGGATGTTTCAAGTGGTGGGAGAGTCTAGGACCAGAGGGCAGCCTCAGAACAAAAGGATGTACTTTTAGAATGGAGATGAGGAGGAATTTCTTTAGCCAGAGGGTGGTGAATCTGTGGAATTCATTGCCACACATGGCTGTGGAGGGAGGTATTTTTAAAGCAGAGATTAATAAATTTGTTATTAGTGAGGATGTCAAGGGTAACAGAGAAGGCAGAACAATGGGGCTGAGAGAGAGAAATAGATCAGCCAGATCAGCAAACTCGATGTGCTGAATGGCTTAATTCTGCTCCAATATTTTATGGCCTTATACATGAACATACAGGTTTCTACTTATGATGCTCACCTTTAAATGGAGAATGCATTTGCCACTAATGAGATAAAAGAACCTGATGAAAGAGATTAATTCACTTCTCAAGAACAGAGACCGTTTGGCATATTGGATCTATGCCAGCTCCCAGCAGAACCTCATCAATCCCATTCAATGTTGTTATTTTCATATCAGCAACTTGTCATCTCACATGGCCATCAACATTCCTTTTGATTAATTTGCTACTTATCTTCACTATGGGTAATGCAATTAACATATCTTGGGAATGAGGGAAAAAACTGAAGCATCCAGAGGGAAACCCATTCAGTCACGGGCAGAACATGCAAACTCCATACAGACAGCACCAGAGGCCAAGATTTACCCTGGGCTGTTAGAGCGATGAGGAAGCAGCACCACCATGATGCCCACAGATAACGGCATTAGCATACATCTATAGGATATTGAAAATAAATAAAAATTAAAGACTGTATCTATAAACAAGAAACGTGTAGTTAAGGTTTGTGATAGGTAATTAAGACTAATCCTGTTTTTCTTTCTGTAATTTGGATGACTAAACCAGTCTTATCAACTTAATTTTCCCCAGATTCAAAACTGTTGATACCTATATATTCCTATAATACTTAAACGAAGCAGCTGCCAAATCAGAAGCACAAACAAAAATAAATGTGGCCTCACAATTACAAGCATGCAAAAAGGATGTTTAAAGACCAGAATATCACGTTCCCATCCAGACCCCAACAATAACGACCTCTGGTGACTCACTCCCAGACCATCTCTTCAATGATCCTCTTCATACAATCATTTCAACCGGAACTTTTCCCCCCGTTTGAAATCTCCTTTCTCTGAAAATGAAATATCTTTTTCCAAAACCCACCCTCTTTCTGGCAACACCGAGCTCACCAATGTGTCAGGAATATAAATTCTCCATTTAAACCCAAATCTCTTAATCTGGGAGTAAGAAACAAAAAAATGACCAAACCTTCTTGTTAAATTTAGCAAGATTTTGAAAAAAAAAAAAAAAAAAATCAGAATCCTCTGCTCTCTTGACAAAAACGGCCCCTGACTGAGACTCCAATTCCAAGCTAATATTAGGATCTGAATATCAGGCTCGGGTACATTAAGGTGGGAAGGGTAGAGAGAACATTTACCAGGATGCTGCCAGGATTCGAGGGCCTGAGCTACAGGAAGAGGCTGAGACTTTATTTGTTGGAGCGCAGGAGGATGAGGGGTGATCTTATAGAGGTGAATAAAATCATGAGAGAGATAGATAAGGTAAATGCAGAGTCTTTTACCTAGAGTAGGGAAAATTAAGAACCAGAGGACATTGACTTAACGTGAGGGGGGAAAGATTACACAAAGGGCAGTAGTTATATGGAACAAGCTGCCGAGGAGGTAGTTGAGGCAGGTACTATCACAAAGTTTAAAAAACGCTTGGACAGGTACATGAATAAGATGGATTTTGAAATATATGGGCCAAGTGCAGGCAGGTGGGACTAGCAAGGATGGGGCATGTTGGTCGGCGTGGGCAAGTTGGGCCGAAGGGTCTGCTTACATGCTGTATGGCTCTGTAAGAGCATTAAAATCTAACAGAGGAATAAGGCCCAAGACCCATCAAACTTATTTCAATATTCAATAAGAATATGGCCAATGCTTCAACTTAAGTCCATTTCCCCACCCATTCCCCTCAGTTGTTTAAGTGTCCAAGCAAAGCTATCAACCTGTATTGAATATACTCAGCTAATGAACATCCACAGTGTTAATAGGTAGAGAATTCCAAAGATTCACATGCTCTAAATCAAGAAATGTCCAATACCAGTAGCAAGTGATTGAGAGCTTATTGTGAAATTGTAAGCACCTTTCTGGGCTTTTCAAACTGAGAATCCACATTCGCAGCAGCTACCATACTCAGGATCTTAAATATTTCTTCTGAATTCCAGACAACAGAGTTCAATCCTACGCAATCTTTGCCTCACAGACCAAGCCTCCACCCCAGACATCAGCCCTGCACTCTACTTCCTCCAATTATATCAGGCACAAAGCATTCCTAATTGTGATAAAGGTTAACATTCTAATTGCCTAATCCTCCCAAATATATACACATTTACATTTCTGCATTTCATGAAACAGCACACAAAGATTTTCATGTACACTAACATGTTTTCATATAGTTTCTGTTAAACTCAACATCCTCACATTTTCCACATCATTCCTTGTCATTTTCTTGACCACTCATTTTAACCTATTTATTTCCCTTTGCAGTCATTTAAAAGGGCATAAAAAAAACAAGCACAATGTGGGATAGACACAAAAAGCTGGAGTAACTCAGCAGGACAGGCAGCATCTCTGGAGAGAAGGAATGAGTGACGATTCGGGTCTGAAGAAGGGTCTCGGCCCGAAACGTTAACCATTCCTTCTCTCCAGAGATGTTGCCAGTCTATCTTCTGTTTAAACCAGCATCTTTAGTTCCTTATACACAAGCACAACATGGGTCCCTTTTCCAGAAGACTAGAATTGAAAACCAGAGCAATCATATTAGTTGCGTAGTCTTGGTTAGAACATACTTGAGCATTGTGTTCAGTTCTGGTTTTGGTGTGTTAAAAAAAAGAGAGAGATTCTAGAGAACATATAAAAAGACATTAGTATTAAAACTGAAAGCTTTAAAGAAAAAATTCACACATGTAAAATAAGCTTCATCTTAGTTTTCCTCTCCGGTCAACGGAAATTTAAAGACATGTTGGTGCTGCAATGTGGATAGACCAAGGTGTATTTTGTGAACCTAGCTATGTACAGATCAGCACTGCATTTTCACACATTACCACAATGACATACATCCACTATAAACCCACTGACTCCCATGGCTATCTGGACTACACTTCTTCCCACCCTGCTTCCTGTAAGGACTCCATCCCCTACCAATTCCTCCGTCTACGCCGCATCTGCACCCAGGATGAGGTGTTCCACACCAGGGCATCGGAGATGTCCTTATTCTTCAGGGAACAGGGGTTCCCCTCTTCTACTATAGATGAGGCTCTCACCAGGGACCCTGCTCTCACTTCCCATCCCCCCCACTCGTAACAAGGGCAGTCCCCCTTGTCCTCACATTCCACCCTACCAGCCGTCACATACCAACAAATAATCCTCCGACATTTTCGCCACCTCCAATGTGATCCCACCACTTGTCACATCTTCCCATCTCCTCCCCTGTCTGCTATCTGCAGAGTCCTCTCCCTCCGTAACTCCCTGGTCTATTTGTTCCTTCCCACCCGAACCAACCCCTCTCCGGGCACTTTCCCTTGCAACCGCAGGAAATGCTACACTTGTCGCTTTACCTCCCCCCTTGACTGCATTCAAGGACCCAAGCAGTCTTTCCAGGTGCGGCAGAGGTTCACCTGCACCTCCTCCAACCTCATCTATTGCATCCACTGCTCTAGGTATCAGCTGCTCTACATCGGTGAGACCAAGCGTAGGCTTGGCGATCACTTCGCCCAACACCTCCGCTCGGTTCGCAATAACCAACCTGATCTCCCGGTGGCTCAGCACTTCAACTCCCCCTCCCATTCCGAATCTGACCTTTTTGTCCTGTGCCCCCTCCATGGCCAGAATGAGGACCACCATAACTTGGAGGAGCGGCACCTCATATTTCGCTTGGGCAGTTTGCACCCCAGCGGCATGAACATCGACCTCTAATTTCAGGTAGTCCATACATTCTCCTCCCCTTCCCAGCTCTCCCTCAGCCCACTGGCTCCACCTCTTCCTTTCTTCTTCCCGCCCCCCCCCCCCCCCCACCCTCACATCAGTCTGAAGAAGGGTTTCGACACGAAACGTTGCCTATTTCCTTCGCTCCATGGATGCTGCCTTCTCTTGAGTTGCTTGAGTTTCTCAAGCATTTTTGTCTAACCACAATGACATACATTTTTAAAATAATTTCTTTCTAAGATATCTGGAAATTATCCTACATTAAATGCCAGTTCCATTTAAAAAAATATGCGCCTTAGTTAAACCCAACAACATTTTTGATATATAGGATTATTTTGGAGTTCCATTTAGTGCAATGATGCCAAATAGCAATCGCAATGCATTGAGGAAAACCCGATATTCAATAAAAATCAGTCAGATTAGTTGAACTATATTCAGTGGTCCAATTTATCAAAGAATTAGGAGACATTATAAGATACTGAAATCATTATGCATCCTGAATATTCAATTACAGCTCTGTTGCTTTTAAGAAAAGCCTCAAAAATTATTTAACAAAACGGAGATACTCTATTCCCAAATTATAAACAGACAAGGTACTTCAAGATATTATTGTTGGCACAGTCCCATTTATCAGCATAAATTTGGATGCCGCCCAATTTGTGATGTGCACTGGCATGAACAGTTTCATTATAAGGAACATAGAGTCACAAACTGACACAGTGTGGAAACAGGCCCTTCGGCCCAACTTGCCCACAATGGCCAACATGTCCCAGCTACATTAGTCTCACCTGCCGCGTTTGGTAAATATCCCTCAAAACCTGTCCTATCCATGTACCTGTCTAACTGTTTCTTAAATGTTGGGATAGTTGCTGCCACAACGACTTCCTCTGGCAGCTTGTTCCATACACCTCCATACAGCCCAAAAGGTAAATTGTTCCAGAGTTACCCCTCAGATTCCTATTAAATCTTTTCCCCTTCACCTTGAACCTATGTCCTCTGGTCATCGATTCACCTTGTCTGGGCAAGAGACTCTGTGCATCTACCCGATCTATTCCTCTCATGATTTCATACACCTCTATAAGATCAACCCTCATCCTCCTGCGCTCCAAGGAATAGAGTCAGAGCCTACTCAACCTCGACCCATAGCTCAGACCCTCTCTTCCTGGCAACATCCTCGTGAATCTTCTCTGTACCCTTTCCAGCTTGACAACATCTTTCCTATAGCATGATGCCCTGAACTGAACGCAATACTCTAAATGCGGCCTCACCAACATTGTGAATGGCACTGCATTGATCAGAATTATCCAAAAATACTTCAACTTTTGACATTTACAATAGTAGGAAAGTCTTTGAGGATGTTTCCCTCAAAAAATCTACAGGACATGCTGAGGCTTTAATTATTGGTCTCCAACAACAACTATTTTCCTCTGTATAGTTTCACTGGAATGTTTTTCTCTTACTTTCAGTTTTGTAAATCAGTGATGATGCAAATCGCTAAATGTTACTAACGGCTCAAAACAATTATCCTCATCTTTCCATTGATGTTCACCTGAAAGGAAAATTACAATTTCTGCAAAAATATGCTGCAAAATCTCAGCAGCTGTTTCCCTTTGCATAAACATCTCCACGGAGGTTAAAAACAACAGACACGTTTCTATTGTTTTTAACCTCCAGCACGAAGTTTATGAAAAAGTGAAGTTTCTATCATCGAGATTATAACAATTACATTTATGTTCACAATAGAACCAGACTAGCAACACAGGCAGAGAACATTTAAAGAAGCTGAGTCGCTACTCTTCATTTGAGATCATTGAGCAAGCTGCAAGCAATGGAACCAAGGAGATTTGAAAGGTACACAAACATTATTACATCTGCACATTTAGTGGAATAATGTGACACAAGGACAATTTCTTGATCTTCCCTTTTCATATTCTATTTGCTGTTTCAGATATGCATCTAGAGATACAAGCGATAGAAAACCGGATTACTAATCAATGTAATGTTTTTTTGTTTTTTTAAGTTGGTAAGTGAACCACACGGTCATATTTCAATTTTTTTTTAAATTTACTTCTTTTTTTTTCCCCCTATCTACTAATTTTTTATTTTGATTGCTGTTTTTCTTACTTTGTTTCATTTATGGTGATGGTGTTGCACTTTGTAAATATCTCTTAAAAATCAATAAAAATTTAAGTGAAAAAAAAAAAAGAAAACCGGAAATTGCCTATTTTCAAACTATGATGAGGTTTGCATTACAGCACCATATGTCATCAATGTATTCTGGTAAGGCATCATCAGTGACAATGAATCACTCAAAACCAGATAGTCATTATTACCAAAACAAGCAAATTGATAGAGAGCTAATCCTTCCGCTAAACCATAACAGATGGTTTCGGCATTTGCACCATGTGTTTCTGTCACACATTTACTTTAATAAAACAAGCTGCTTTAACTTTAACACCACACCACGATATTCTTTAAACTTTTGTGTCAGAATTTAACAAAAGGGCATTGACAGGACCAGCCCAGTTATGTGTCACTTTAGAGCTCCATCTCATTTCCATTCTGACCTCTCTGTCTTTGAATTTTTACGTTGTAAGCAAGTCACCCTCAAATCAGGCACAGTACAGCCCCCGGGACTCTCCACAATAAATAATTTCAGATAGCTAGCCATTCTGCTCTGCTTCAGAATTGGCCAGTTCTGATGAAAGGTCATCAACCTGTAACATGAACTTTCTTTTTCTCTTTTCACAGTGCTGCCAGATCCATATATTTCCAGAATTCCCTCATTTCAGAGTTCCAACAATACTGGATGTTTTGTATGTCATAGAACCAGCAGTATATACATCTTTTCTTTCATCCCCTTCTATTTGCATTGGCTCCGAAAAGATTATCTGCAACTAATCCTTCACCACCCTCTCTCAACTAGTGCCCTTACTATTATTGTCTCTTGGACTCCATCCAAACCACTGACATTCCCTTTCATCTCTTCCCCCATCCCCCTCTAACTATGTGACCCCTGCTTTTCCCCACCCTCATTACAGCCCTCTCACCTCCCCACCCACCACCCCACATTACCTCGTCCCCAGTCCACCCACCTGCCTTCCTCCGGCCCCAACCCCCATCCCTGCCGGGTGTTCACCATCCCCCCCGACCTCCCCCTCTCCCACACCGAAAGGTCTGTCCTCAGCAGAGGTCTCACCTTTTTCCCCTCCGTCCCCATCTCAATGAGTTCCGCGCCCACGACTTGGAGCTCTTCTACCGTCGCCTCCGCTTCACAGCGCACTTCCACGGGAAGGAGTCCTCGCCCCCCATTGATGACCCCTTTTCCCGTCTCCAACGCACCCGCTCCTCGTGGAACCCCCCTCGTAACCTCCCGGCTTTGGAACTCTTTATCCAAAACTGCCGTCGCGACGTCAACCGCCTCAACTTCTCCACTCCCCTGTCTCATTCCAATATCTCCCCCCCTGAACACACTGCCATCGAATCACTCCGCAACAACCCAGATTGGGTTATCAAACCAGCCGACAAGGGAGGTGCCGTGGTAGTCTGGCGCGTCGATCTCTACAAAGCTGAGGCCACGCGCCAACTCTCGGACACCTCCTTCTACTTACCCCTGGACCATGACCCCACTGACAAGCACCAGGCCACCATCTCTAGCACCATCACCGACTTCATCAACTCCCACGCCCTGCCCGACCGAGCCTCCAACCTCATCGTTCCCCAGCCCCGCACGGCCCGTTTTTACCTTCTCCCCAAAATCCACAAACCTGACTGTCCCGGTAGACCCATTGTCTCTGCCTGTTCGTGCCCCACCGAACTCATCTCCACATACCTTGACTCCATACTATCCCCCTTGGTCAAATCCCTCCCTACCTATGTTCAAGACACCTCAGACACTCTCCGCCGCCTCTGCATATTCCATTCTCTAGGCCCTCACCCCCTCATCTTCACCATGGACGTCCAGTCACTCTACACCTCCATCCCCCACCAGGATGGTCTCAAAGCCCTCCGGTTCTTCCTCGACCAGAGGAGCAACCTATACCCAGCCACTGACACTCTCCTCCGTCTAGTGGAGCTGGTCCTTACCCTCAATAACTTCACGTTCGACTCCTCCCATTTCCTCCAAACACAAGGCGTAGCTATGGGCACACGCATGTGCCCCAGCTACGCCTGCCTCTTTGTCGGGTACGTCGAACAATCCTTGTTCAATACGTACCAGGGCCCCATCCCTGACCTCTACCTCCGTTACATCGACAACAGCTTTGGGGCCACCTCCTGCACCCACACACAACTGACTGACTTCATCCACTTCACCACCAACTTCCATCCGGCACTCAAATACACCTGGACTATTTCCGACACTTCCCTACCATTCCTTGACCTCACTATCTCCATCGCAGGTGATAGACTTCTGACCGACATCAACTACAAACCCACTGACTCCCATGGCTATCTGGACTACACTTCTTCCCACCCTGCCTCATGTAAGGACTCCATCCCCCACTCCCAATTCCTCCGCCTACGCCGCATCTGCTCCCAGGATAAAGCATTCCACACCAGGGCATCTGAAATGTCCTCATTCATCAGGGTACGGGGATTCCCCTCCTCCACCATAGATGAGGCTCGCACCAGGGTCTCTTCCATACCCCGCAACACTGCTCTCTCTCACCATCCCCCCACTCGCAACAAGGGCAGAGTCCCCCTAGTCCTCACCTTTCACCCCACCAGCCGTCACATACAAAAAGTAATCCTCCGTCAGTTTCGCCACCTCCAACGTGACCCCACCACTCGCCACATCTTCCCATCTCCCCCCATATCTACCTTCCGCAAAGACCGCTCCCTCCACAACTCCCTTGTCAATTCTTCCCTTCCCTCCCGTACCACCCCCTCCCCGGGCACTTTCTGTTGCAACCGCAAGAAATGCAACACCTGTCCCTTTACCTCCTTCCTCAACTCCATTTAAGGACCCAAGCAGTCGTTCCAGGTGCGACAGAGGTTCACCTGTATTTCCTCCAACCTCATCTACTGCATCCGCTGCTCTAGATGTCAGCTGATCTACATCGGTGAGACTAAGCGGAGGTTGGGCGATCGTTTCGCCGAACACCTCTGCTCGGTCCGCAAGAACCTACCTGAACTCCCGGGGGCTCAGCACTTCAACTCCCCCTCGCATTCCCAATCTGACCTCTCTGTCCTGGGTCTCCTCCATTGCCAGAGTGAGCAACACCGGAAATTGGAGGAACAGCACCTCATATTCCGCTTGGGGATCCTGCATCCGGCGGGTATGAACATTGAATTCTCCCAATTTTGTCAGCCCTTGCTGTCTCCTCCCCTTCCTTAGCCCTCGAGCTGTCTCCTCCCATCCCCCAGCCCTCGGGCTCCTCCTCCTCCTTCTTCCTTCCTTCTCCCCGCCACCCCCTATCAGTCTGAAGAAGGGTTTCGGCCGCGAAACGTTACCTATTTCCTTCGCTCCATAGATGCTGCTGCACCCGCTGAGTTTCTCCAGCATTTTTGTGTACCTTAGCCTAATTAAAGTTGCCTTGCCTTCTATATAATGAAAAGTCTAATCTTGACCACTTCCTGTTTGCGCTTTATATTGATTTTAGAAAAAAGCGCTACCACGTACAGCTGTGATTTTTGGCCATCTTACTCAAGAGTCCCCTCCGCTCATCAGGTGCCGAGGATTTTTCCCATCGATGAAAAATAAAGTTATTAGTGTTTAAAAAATGGTGAGATTCTCTCTCCTGTCAATCATGCCATGAAGGCCACGCCCCTTTTGGTGGGAGGGGGAGGGACTATAAAACCCAGAAGTGTGGGCGTGGCTCAGTCTCTGCAAGATGGAGGAGGGAGAGGTCATGACTCGCTGTCTTTAGAGGCCTTGCACCCTGCTTGAAGTGGTAAGAAACTGCACTTGAATTTGGTGGCCTTGCACCCTGCTTGAAAGGGAATTTCAAGGAATAGCCGTGAGTCAACTGCCAGCACACCAGCCGTGAGTGAGTGAGCTGCCAGCACAACAGGCTTGAGTCCAAGAATCCATTCTGCCCACAATGTCCATACTAGCCCTCTGGAAACCAGTCCCTTCAGCCCACAACACCCATACTAGCGCTCCAGAAAGCCCCTCCACCCGCCCACTCGCCACCAATATTAGAATTGGTGGAGAGGTGAAATATTGCATTGGGGGACCAGCCCTCCCGTGTGATGCTGGGACCCAACGGGTCCCACTTCGTATTATTATAAAACTCTGATCTTGGATGTTTAGTTGTGGGTTTGCTTGCTTGCTTGCACTTTTTCTTTGATTTAGATCTCCTCGAAAACCCGACGTGGTAACGGTGAAATTGATACATATTCCGGTAGAGATTTACCTCATGATCTCAAAAATCCCCTCATCTGAAAATTTGATTTATTATTTCCAGAGTTTTTTAATTAAAATTGTTCACCAATCTGACATCTTTTAAAAATCTAACGTGCTGAAGCAAGCTGGATGATGTCACAATGTCTCTGCTCCTTGCGGCAAGCTGCGCAGAATTTTAAATGCGCAGCCCCACTGTTTTCCACGAGCTGCGGGTTACATGGCGCAGTCACCCTCCACGCAGCCCCCCACTGCCGGGGCGCTGGATTGTAGCCGTTGAACACGTGCTCAAGTCGTGCAGTGCGCTCTGCTGGGCTCCTTCAAGTTCTACAACATGTCGTTATCGCAGTTCTACGGCAGTCGTTATCGCAGCACGGGCGCGGACAAGCGCAGTAGAAAAGTGGCCGTGGCGGTCGTCACCGGGGACGACCTCCTCTCTCCGTCTCCCCCACCCGACCGTCTGTCACTCTGGTGGGTGGGCTTACCGTCACAGAAGCCACAATTGGCTGGCCCTCCGCTGCTTTTCACCGCCCTCAGAACACTCCAGGCCTCACTCTGGTCCACGCTGGCCGCAGCCTAGCTCGGAGGATTCTGCTCTATGACCTGGGTAGGTGCTGCCTCGACCCCCTCCCCCTCCATCTCTACCCACTCCCCAGGGCAGAGAAAGAGAGAGAGGGGGGGTGGAGAGGGGTGAGAGGAGGGGGGAGAGGAAGGGGGAGAGGAGAGGGGGGGAAAGGGAGGGGGAGAGGGAGGAGGAGAGGGAGGAGGAGGGGAGAGGGAGGAGGAGGGGAGAGGGAGGAGGAGAGGGAGGAGGAGGGGAGAGGGAGGAGGAGGGGAGAGGGAGGAGAGGGGGAGAGGGAGGAGGAGAGGGAGGAGGAGAGGAGGAGAGGGAGAGAGGGGGGACGAGGGGGTGGAGTGGCCCTCCCTCTCTGCCCTCCTTCTCCAGGTAGTGGTGAATATTGGGACCTATGGGTGAGTGGTGGAGTATTGCGTTAAGGAACCAGCCCTCCCCTGTGACGCCGTGCACCTCCCACTCCTCAACCTCCTTCTCCACCCCACCTCCCCCTCTCTAGCCGCGCCTGCGCAATTGGGGGTTATGTGTGAGTGGATAGGGCGGGGGATGGAGTAAAAGGAGCGAATGAATAATATTAATATAATATCAGGGGGGGGGGTTAGTGTGTGAGTGGGGGGTGGTAAGTTTGTGTGTGTGACGCATAAGGCCCCCCCACCCCCCCCCCAACCGTGCGTTGAGGGGACGGGACCCAACGGGTCCCCCTTGGTCTAGTATCAATAAAAATTATTGTTCTTGCAGAAAGATAACCAACATGGATAAGATAGTTAGACTGCACAACACATCAATATATAAGGGATGGACAAATTATGGAATGGGGTGTTGTTGAACTGAAAACCATGAAGAAAAATCAGCTATTTTATTTTAAACAAATGAGAATTTACAGGCTTTGGAGATCAAGGGCCAATGCAGGAAATGGGCACAGGCACACGAGATAAATAGGATGGTGTGGGACAGGAAAATGAAAGTGAAGCTTTGAGCACACTAAATCTTAAAATGACTAGCCTTATTGGCAAATGTTGTAAAAAGTCAGTTTTAGTTGGACAGAGGCCCAAGAAAAAAGTCTGAGATAAACCCCACAGGTCTGACGGCAGAGCTCTGGAATAGTCATTAGTTAAAAAAGTTTCAGAAAAAAACCTTTGTTGAGGCCACGGCAAAACACACAATTTTATACAGGTAAAGATTGGTAAACCGTACAAAGGAAAGCTCAGATCATCTCACATTTGAGAACGAGCTTGAATTTTGGTGCTAGACTTATCCTTCCAATCATTTTCTTCTACTTGTTTCGTGTGGCGTGCACAGCCTAAAGTTGTTGGACAACTTGTTCTATTTGATCTTCCGCTTGTGCACGTCGAGTTGATTGCATTGGTCGAAACAGGGAGGACCACGTGAAGGTAGTAATCTTCCACCTCCTTCCAATCATCCATTTACTTTTACTTGAAACCAATTCCATTGTCCTTTCTGTTGTGGAGAATAAGTTCATTGTCATTTGTCCTTATCGCCACCTGCTTTGCTGCATGACGACTCTTCAAGCCGATTTAGGGCGGCATTGTTTGTAGAGCTTCTGCCTTCCAGTCCCTATGACCCAGATTCAATATTGACCTTCAGTGTTGGCTGTGTGGAGTTTGCGTTGTTTGCCTGTGACTGCTTAGGTTTCCTTCAGGTGCTCAAGTTTCCTCTCACAGCCTAAAAATGTGCAGGTTGACACATTAATTGTCCACATGAGTACGAAGATGTATAATGATATCTGGGTGGGAATTGATGGAATGTTTGGAGAATTAAATGGATTAGGATAGTACTTGCGGGTGCTTGATGGTCAGCATAGACTCTGAGGACCTGTTTCCATGCACTGTGACTATGATATTATGATTGGTTGCTTGACAAGTTGATGTGATGCTTTTCCAAAATGCCCCAGATCTTCTTTCAATTTTGCTAGACTGCAAGTCATGCCAGCATTTGGTAAATTGGTACCCTCGACAGAGATGACTAAATCTTTGAAACTAGGTTTCTTCAGGGTCATTGACATGCACCAGTCTTCCCCTGTTGACTTCAAAATCTATATCCAGATTTTCATGCATTTCCACAATGAATCAGATATTTTTTCACAAAACTGCTTGAATAAAGAGAAGCTTTTATATACTGGTATTCCTCAGGTTACCAATACTGATGTATTAGAAATGACCCACTCTTAGGCTAGAAAAAACAGATGCTATTTAAAAAAAAGAGCCTTTTCTACCAGTAGAGGTCAGTAACATCCTTAACTTTAAAAAATATATATAATTACTGAATATCTACTTTATATGCAAGGCTGGCATTTATGTCCATTCTTAAATCCACTGATAGTTATAGTCATACAGGGCTCTCACTTAACCTTTTTTCCCTGTTGCCAGCTTTTTAGGTTGCCAAATGACAGTTTAGGTGGTCATTTAAGACGAAGTGCTTAGTTACCAGTCGGAATTATGCTCAATGAAGCATTCACATTATTTCTGCTTCAAATAAAGTCACAAACTAAACATATTCACCAATCAAGACATGATTTATACCACAATGACATGCAGCAAAATTATAATAGAGTATATCAACTCTTTTTACACGTTGTAATGATTGCAATTTCTATTATTTCTTTCCACTTCCAAACAAAAATGTGGTTGGATTATTCCGCCTATGATCAACCTGTATCAATAAATCCTGGACCATGATAACATATATGCTTAACCATGGACACTACAGATTGATGCAAGCATGTTTTCTGTGAAGGACCGAAAATTATCATGACATGGTCGTTATTGCGATTGGTAAATAAACACTCTTGCTTCCCATATAATTTATCCACAACAAAATATACAGGTTGCAAGGAAATGTCTAAAGTCATTTTAAGATAATAGCTGTTAAAACCGACAATACCCATCTGACAGGTTAAACATTACACTAACTGACAAGACATGGCCAAAGGACATAACTGCAGCAAATGTTCTTTTGGCAACATGTTTAAAGGTGTCAAAACACCACATTACCGGACATTGAGATTAGATGTACGTGTTGTGAACAGCAATGAAGATACCCAGTTTGTCCGCCCCAGACTTTTTTAAATTATTGATAAACGCTGTTTCCATCATTCCCACTTCAGAATTCCCATTTAAAATTTCAACTGAAATATCTCCTGACCAAATTTGTGATGTATATGACCGACTGTAGAAGTAAAACCTGGATAAATCCAACGTATAGTTGTGAATGTTGCTCATTAAATAACTACAGTACTGATACTCCATATTAAGAGCATTGATTTGCCGTTAAAATGAATTCTGTAATAGCTTGTCAACAGTAGCAGTGACAATCGAACATTGCGGTTTTAATGTTTCACGTGTTCACAATTTAATTAATCCATCTTTATGGATTAAAACAAATAATAACATTGGGAATTAAAACACATTTGATTGCATTCCGTTATCAAACATACAATGTTCGTTCTGAAGACATTTCCAGCGCAGTAGGGTCAGGGCGGGGTGGGTGAATCAGTGCGGGATGGATGAGGGGGGGGGGGGTGTTGGGGTTTGAGAAGGCAATCGGTGCAGGGTGGATGCATTGAGGCAGGGGAATTAGTGCGTGTTGGTTGGAGTAGGTACATTTGTGAGGGGAGAGCGCGGGGATGTCAGTGGGGATTGAATGGGAGGATCAGTACGGGATGGATGGGGGGATCAGTACAGGATAGATGGGGGGGGGGGGGTCAGTACAGTGTGGATCGGGCGGTCTGTGCACGATGAGTGGGAGGTTCACTACAGGATGAATGGAGGGATCACTACAGGATGAATGGGGGGTGATCACTACAGGATTAATGGGGGGGTTCAGTGCAGGATGGATGGGGGGAGCAGTGCAGGATGGCTGGGGGGGGATCAGTACAGGATGAATGGGGGGGAATTAGTGCAGGATGGATGGGTGGGATCAGTACAGGATGAATGGGTTGATCGGTGCAGGATAAATGGAGGGGGGGTCAGTACAGGATGGATCAGGAGATCAGTGCAGGATGAATGAGGGGATCAGTACAGGATGAATGGGGGGGTGCAGTGCAGGATGGATGGGAAGGGGGGTCAGTACAGGATGAATTGGGGAACCAGTGTAGGATGGATGGGGGGATGGCAGGAGAATCAATGCGAGGTGGATAGGGAGATCAGTGCAGGATGAATAGATGGGGGGAGGGATGTCAGTGAGGACTGAATAGAGGCGGGAATAGGAATCAGTGCGGGATGGAGAGGAGGGGTCCCAGGATAAGGGGGGTGGAGGGGGGCGTACAAGAGAGAGAGAGAGAGAGAGAGAGAGAGAGGGGAAGGGGCAGAGGAGTTGGGAGGAAGGAAGGTCAGCGCTCCTCGGACAACACCGGCATCATCGCCCCGCTGCCTTGGCCGTCCCTGTCCACCGCCAAGTGCCGCCGCCAAAGGGGGAGGCAGTTGGGATCTCCTCACCACCGCCTCCCCTCCTCCTCCAGCCAACAGGAAGGTGCTGGGCCGAGCGGTGCAGGTGTTTCAGACGGCCGAAGAAGGCCTCCCATTCCTCACTCCCCCCATCCCAGCCTCGGCGTGTAGGAGGATTTATATTGAAAGCGGTTATCGCCGTTGGCGGAGTGGCACGCAGCGGCCGCTATGAGGGTGGGCGGGGTGCGGGAGGAGGAAGAGGTTGAGCGGCCGCCGTCGACGCCGACCTGAAACGTCACTTATTCCTTTTCTCCAGAGATGCTGCCTGACCCGCTGAGTTACACCAGATTTTTATGTCTATCTTCGGTATAAACCAGTATCTGCAGTATCAAGCCGGGCAAAATTACAAGCTTTTAGGTTGCCCGGCGGACTTTAGGTGGCCATTGGCAACCGGGCAACCCTTCATTTTGAGCCCTGGCATAGAAAGTTATAGTCATAAAATGTGGAAATAGAGACCAACATGATCTATCAACACAGTCCTATGTCTGCATTTGGCCCATATCCCTCTAAACCTGTCCTTATCCATGTAACTTTCTTGTTTCTTTCTTGGATGAGCTGCAGTTCTTTCAGATTCTTATATATATATATTTATTTGCAAAATATATATTGACATTCCCTGAGGTACATCCAGTAGTGTGAGTGGCACCTGTCATCTGGAGCAAGTAATGCTTAACTATACTAAAACACAACTATTTGAAGAGCTCAGCCAGACTGATCTTTACTCAGTCACAAACCCAAAATGTTAAATGATTTTTCTTTCCACAAAGTCTGAAGAGGGTCTCAACCCAAAACATTACCAATTCCTTCTCTCCAGAGATGTTGTCTGTCCAGCTGAGTTACTCCAGCATTTTGTGTCTACCTTTGGTGTAAACCAGCATCTGTAGCTCCTTCCCACACATCTCTTTAATTCTAAATGTATAACCATTAAAGTAAACTTACTCCAGTTTTACGCAAACAAGGTTGTCCCTAACCTATGAAATTGACACAAACGGGTTGCATAAATACAATTTCATCACCCAAATCTTTGATTACCTATAGTATATAGACCCAGCTCATTTGGTCTGTCTAAGCAAGTTATTTTAGACTAGGGATACATCTAATGGCTATTCCCTGTATTTGTAAAGCTTCAATTATCTGAAGACAATCCAGGGAGCTGAACAAGGGCAAAATGGAAGATAGACAATAGACAATAGACAATAGGTGCCGGAGTAGGCCATTCGGCCCTTCGAGCCAGCACCGCCATTCAATATGATCATGGCTGATCATCCCCAATCAGTATCCCGTTCCTGCCTTTTCCCCATATCCCCTGACTCCGCAATTTTTAAGAGCCCTATCTAGCTCTCTCCTGAAAGCATCCAGAGAACCTGCCTCCACAGCCCTCTGAGGCAGAGAATTCCACAGACTCACCGCTCTCTGTGAGAAAAAGTGTTTCCTTGTCTCCGTTCTAAATGGCTTACTCCTTATTCTTAAACTGTGGCCCCTGGTTCTGGACTCCCAGAACATCGGGAACATGTTTCCTGCCTCTAGCGTGTCCAAACCCTTAACATTCTTACATGTTTCAATGAGATCCCCTCTTATCCTGCTAAACCCCAGAGTGTACAAGCCCAGCTGCTCCATTCTCTCAGCATATGACAGTCCTGCCATCCCGGGAATTAACCTTGTAAACCTACGCTGCACTCCCTCAAAAAATATAATATGGTTCCAAAGGCTCATATTAAGACTTCTTTATGACCCGTTTGTATGTCTTCTCCAGTTCAGCTTGTTCCTCATGTTTCCTTTTTAGTGGGAGGGAAAAACCCCTTTGGGGTGCATGCTGAACTGGTGGCAAGTTTTCTTAATTCAATTTTTGTCCTTGAATACTTTTGGTATAACTACCAAGTGTGATAGTTCTTCATGCTTCCAAAACCAGGTGCGGTTTCCCCCCCCCGTTAGCACAAACCCTTCACCTTTTATGTGATGGTAGGAACCATACTCACCTACCTCCACTGTTGTTTAGTAGTGTTCTCATTTCTTCGGTTTCTGGTTCCTTGTCTGTCGGGATGGTGTTGTTTGGGGGGTGGCGCATTTTCCATGGGGCCCACTTTGGGCCCTGGCCTGAAAAGGCTTGCGGGGACTGGCATGTGGGCCCCGAGCTTTCACCAGTACCATAAAGTAGACGCCTACTGGTGGATGCATGGAGGTACTGCTGTCTGGTTTTGTGTGGTTGGCTCATTCCAGGTCCTGCCCTCATGATGCCGAATATCTTGGACACTTCGTCCAGTTTTTAGGCTTGGTTTGGTAACTTTGCCAGATAGCAGGATCTGTGGTTGTGAGGTCGGCGTTCTCAGTCCTGTAAATTTTTTAGGTTGAGGGCAGGTTCTATGACTTCCTTTGAGAGGTTGCGGATCGCATACTGTGTTGAACAGTAGGGTCAGGTGTTTTGCCATACTACCCTGCCCCTCTGGAATGAGCATGTGAAATGATAGCCGACGTCAGGGGTATTAATATTGCAAATTAAGATTTTGGGTTTTTAAAAGCCCTGCTCAATGTACCCCCAACAATGGTAGGCACTTCGAGCAGATGTAATTTTGGGGAGGCTTGATAAAGTCCAACGCCTCATGACTACCTGTCTTGGAGAGGTTTTTAGAAAAGGCAGGTAGTAAGCTGGCCGCCAGCTTAGGCTGTAACGGCCATCTCGCTCGTGGTGTAGCCACGTAGCGGTACCCAGCAGCTCTTCCTGGTCCTGTACCTCAAGCATACTCCCGATGTTGTTCAGCCAGTGACCCCTCTTCTTGACCAGCCCAGCCCTGGTCGCCATCGATCTCCTCTGATGAGGGAGATGGCCAGTGCTGTTAGTGCACTGGAGCGGGAGTGTTTGTGCTCGAAGGTACACAAAATTGCTGGGGAAACTCAGCGGGTGCAGCAGCATCTATGGAGCGAAGGAAATAGGCGACGTTTCGGGCCGAAACCCTTCTTCAGTGTTTGTGCTCCCTTGGCGAGCTTGCCCCAGCTCCCGAGGCAAGTCTCGCTGGAGTTTTCTGCTCCATGACCTTTGTCTAAGGCTTGGAGACAGACACTTTCTCGTTTTCGGGTGGTAGTTTGAAGTGCCGGCTCTCTGAATGAGCCGGGCTGTCCGTCTTCCGTGTGTCTGTCTCCAGCCCGACGATTGGTTTCCAACTTTGCTCAAGCGGCTGCCTGTTCTCGGGCGGCGAGTCTCCTTGTCGGAGTTGCAGGTTTGATGTTGATTTCCCTCCAGTCCGCTGCTGTTGGTCAGGCAGCTCTAGCAGACTGGGCTTCGGCTCGGTACCCGTGTCTGTGGACTGCAGCGTGTGCTCTCGCCCCTTCCACTGATCGGACGCTCCTTCTCTGGAGTCGAATGGGGCTGTTTTCCTCTGTGCTGATTTGCTCTTTCCAGTTTTCCCCTGGAGCACAAAGAAGAGCAAGTTTGGCAATTCGAAACTGTGGGTAAGTACTTACCTAACCGTCCGTTCTTTCAGCTTGTAGCGGGAGCGCCCGTTTTGATTTGATTTGATTCCTTTATTGTCATTCAGACCTTTCGGTCTGAACGAAATTACGTTGTCTGCAGTCATACACAGTAACAATAAATAACAAAACATACAATAAACACAAATTTACATCCACCATAGTGAGTTCACCAAGCACCTCCTCACTGTGATGGAGGCAAAAGTCTTAGTCCGTTCGTCGCTGTTGCACTGCATGAATGCTCATGTCGCGCATGCGTGCTGGATGGGTTCTTCACATAGTCACTCACGTGACTCCGAAGTAAAATTTGATTGCAAAGCAAGGAATCGTTAGCTCACACAACTGTGAAAGTAGAGGTTTGTATGAATTAACTGTGTGCAAACAAGAAAAATATGGTAAACTGGTTGAGTAAACAGTATTCTAATTTATAATCGAACAATCTAAGTACAACTTCACTCTGGTTACAGTTTAAATTTTTGCAGGGAAAATATTTGTAGATATGCACATTGTGGTTTACAATATTTTTTTAAATGAAAGCCAAAGGCTGATTACAGATACAGTTTTAAGTAACCAAAGTTAAGTATCATGAAAATATAGACATTTCACATCCCTGCCTCTTTCATGTTAAACTTCCTCATACAAAATGTGAATGGTTTAAGTTTTAATTAAATGACAGGATTCTGTTTCAAAGTAGATGGCAACCTCACAAGGACCACCAAATTAAAATAACTACCAAATGCAGAGGAAAAAGAACCTAATTAAAATAACTACAGAGGAACAAGAACAGTAGACAAGAAAGGTGCCACCTTGTGGAGGGCATAGAAATTCCATTCTAAAAAACAGGGATAAAGGAAATTACAGCTCAAGAAAGAAATTATACAAAGGCAAATTATTTCAGTACCTGATTTCACCCCCTGAACATTCACATTATGGCAGCTAACATCATCTGTTTATTCATAAGATAGGTACTGCTGATCAAGGTACTATGGCTCCAAAATGTCATGCTGGTTCTACCAGTTTTATTGGTGGAAATAAAAAAACGGAATCAGATTCTATCCAGAGCTCTGGGAATGTCTGTAACTTAAAGTTGGCGAAGAATGTGGATTCCCTAAACTAAAAGAAGAATGCAATCCATCTGGCAGAATGCTGATGAGATGGACAGCAACCAGTCATTGGTACTTGGTCTGTGTAAGAAAGAACTGCAGATGCTGGTTTATACCGAAGATAGACACAAAAAGCTGGAGTAACTCAGCGGGACAGGCAGCATCTCTGGAGAGAAGGTGATGTTTCGGGTTGAGACCTTTCTTCAGACTTGGTCATTAGAGTGCATGGTGGGCAACACATGAAACAAGGAATATTCAACAAAATCTGGCTTCAAGACTCATACAACTTTTCAAAACAAAGTTTTGTAGTTAAAGCAGCCTAATTTGGAGATGGGAATTTCGGGGTACCTTGGCATTCATCAAAAAAGTCAACTTCTCACTGGCAGGATATTTCTTGGTCATTTTCCATGGTTTAAAGCTTTCCCACATGATGGCAACAATACTAAAATAAGTTTTCTCAAATTGGATTTTCAAATTCACTGGTCTGAAAAATACGTTTTTATTTAATCACAGAACAACCAGATTTAATCAATAACATTCCTAGGACTTTTTTAAGGACCAACCAGACATTCTTAGTCCTTGCTGAAAACAGCGACCTCCTTCAATATCAAACAGAGCTTTGCAGAGCGCCGAGACTGCTTTGTTTTTGGAGACAAGCGTTATATTTTGACCTTCCCGGCAATCATTAAACCTCAGAATCATTCACTGTTTCATTTGGGAGATCACCCTAAATACATGCTTAATGGGAGAAAACTTCACATGCTTTACTTTCAGCACTGAGGTACGCACTGACACAGATATTTCCAATATTTCAAGCTTCCACAAATTGTCCTTGAGAAAACTTGCCTGGTTGAATCTATGGAGGGATTCAATCAACCTCAAGTCAAGTCAATTTTCTTGTCATATGCACCAGTGAAATGCAATGAAAATCTTGTTTGCTGCCGCATCACAGGCACCGAGACTCGTGCAACACACAAAAACAAAGTATACATACAAATTCTGCAAGACAGCAAAAAGATAAAGACTGCAAAAATGACACTAGTGTAAAACATAATAAGAAAAAGTCGATGGTAGTCCAAGAGGTGGGCCGTAGCGTTCAGTTGTTGAACTAGGACTAGGATTGTGCAAATCAGTTCAATAATCTAATGGCTGTAGGAAAGTAACTGTTCTTGAGCCTGATGGTGTGTGATTTTAGGCATCTACATTTCTAGCAGTGAAAAGGGCATGGGCCCCAATGGTGGGAAGCAGCTCATGTGGTGTTTTTGATGGTGGGGAGGATTGGGCCCACAATAGAGTGGGTATAGCTGCAATCATCCAACAGGTGTTGAGTTTGGTTGAAAAGGTCAGGAACCGATGCAAAGGACATGTCTCGGAGGCGGATCTGGTCTTCACTAATCTGCCAGGTTCTTTAGATCAAAACTCATTATAGAGTGATGAAATAGGGCTAAGAAGGGTAAAGGGAGAAGTTCTCCTTTCACTTTACAGTTCATTAGGTTGCTCCCAAAAAGTGTATATGCAAGTTGTGACTTACATTGCCCTTCAACCTTCATGTTGGTAAGGATGAAGAGGAATGTAAGAGAAAAGAACCACTGCTTAATAAACTTTAACATGCTGTGTAACAGTTCCCTAATATAGTGTCCTGATGTGGCCATTGTGGCAACAGAGGTGGATGCTCAGTGTAGTACCAAAGGTGCAGATCAAGTCACCTGTTCTGGAAGGTGCTAAGTTCCTAAGAAGTTGTTGTCGCTGCAATCTTCCAGCAAATGGTGAGTTTGAGAGAAAGGGTAAAGAATAAGTTTAAAAGTACCACAGTCTCTCCCATTCTCCAGTAAACTATTTGGATCATCTCTTTGAGTTGGCCATTGCCTTGGAACTGACATTACATATTTTCACCTGTCAGCTGGATGCTGATCTTGTATTCCCAGAGACTGGTGCATACTGCTGAATTACTTGAACAGTTAGATCAAACACCTGATGTTACAATGAAGGGAAAAATATTCAAAACCATAGATTAAGAGGATTATGAGGTTTTAGAAGATTGTACCAAGAACACCTGCAATAATAATCTGGGTTATGATGGGTTAGTATAATGATGTGGCAGCATTGAGAATCATAGTTACCAGTGATCCACAAAACACAATATGAAAAAAGAGCTTCATGGGAAGAAATGTACCAGAATATTCAGAAACAACTGTGCATTCATCATTGAGTACAGTAAACCCTCGTCATAACAGAGTATGGGGGTGGGGGGAGGGAAGACATGGTGTCTGTTCTAACCGACTAACAAAGTAAGGATTTCCCCCCCATTGATATCACTGCCCAGGGTCAGAATCATGGAGCCCAGTCATTGGGAGTCCAGTGGACCTCTCTCATCACACACAGCGCAGTGGCATAATAATGCCACCCGGCATCAACCTGTCCAGAACAGTTGGGGAACGTCAATAACCACTGCCCCTGCTGCTGATCACACATTCAGAGATTGAGAGCAAAATGGAAGGTCTGGGGCGTGGGGTGGAAGTGTGATGGGGTGAGGAAATCCTGTCCCGCTCTGTGAGATTCCCACGACCAACTGCCTACCCAGACTTCAGTGTAAAAGGACATCAACCTTAAATCTCAACTCAGTTTCTCCTTCCAAACACGCAACTAACCTGCTGAGTGTACAAAGTTATTTTTAACAGTTACAAAAGTATATTTGTTACTGCAAATTAAAAATATGAAAGGCTGCTTGATACATTGTTTAATAGTTAAGTGTCAATCAAAGCAATTGCTTGCCAATTTTAACGGCTTGTCAATGTTAATAGCCTCCACAGTGTAACTAGCAGCATGTGTTCTTAAAGAGACAGTGGTGCCTGATTACCGTGGGTACACTCCGTCCGCTATAACAGAAATCTGTTATAAATAGGTCCGTAATAACAAGGATTTATGGTATATAGACAAAAATGCTGGAGAAACTCAGCGGGTGAAGCAGCATCTATGGAGCGAAGGAAATAAGCAACGTTTCGGGCCGAAACCCTTCTTCAGATACCATGTATGGTATTTCAAGTACAGAAGAGTTAAAATACCAAAAAAAAACATGTACACCTAAATGTGTATTATGTGTAACATAATGGCAGATAAATTAATCAAATTTAAAAAAAACTTACCTCTGCAGCATGCTTCTTTGAAGCACATTCTGGTAACTGAGAAGAAATCTCCAAGTCCTTCAGCACACAATTAACAGGTTGAGATTGATTTTTCAATTTCTCCTCATAATTTGCAGCATCGAAATTGGTCTTCCATACCATAACCTGAAAATGTATTGTATTAGGGTAGTTATCAGCATAACTCTATAATGATCATCATCCCAATTAGGGACGTCACTTGATTTATAATGATCTCTGGAAACGAAAACATGGAAGCAAGAATGAATCAACTTCGAAGAAAAATAAGTGCAATAGGTTTGTCGTAATAATGGATATAAAGTTGACATAACCTGGATTGATAGAGCATTTTTGTCAATTTTATGAAATGTTTAAAGTGCTCTTCAGTTGATGGTTCACTACTCGTGTGGCCACTGATGTAATGCAGGAAACAGTGGTAACCAAATTATCAACAATGTGGAAAGAACATTAATACGAATACCTAAGCTGCTACGTTCGTGTCTTCTTCTTCTTGCGTATGGCGTGTACAGCCTAAAGTTGTAGGACAACTTGTTCTATTTGATCTTATTTGATTGTGCATGGCAGGTTGATTGCATTAGTTGAAACAATCTCCCACCCCACGTTAGTGTCGATTGAGGATTACATTTTGGCTAGAATACCAGGAGAACGTGCATCCTTTTTGAAAAGTGTCATGTATGTGTATTTTACATTCATCTGCATAGGCCAAAAGGAATGTAGTTATAAATTATCTTAAGTGCAGCATTCACAGCTATGCAGCTGTTCCCTTGGTAATTCACTGCAATATCAGTTCAGATGTTGTGCATAGATTCTAGAGTAGGACTGAACCCCAGCTTTCATACTCAAGCTTGAGAACTACTATTAAACACAAGACTGCCAGCTACATTTTGCCAGCAAGTCTACATTTGCTTCCAACTTCTCCCAATAATATATAATAAACGCTCAGTTTGACTTTGAAATTGCTAACAATTAATCACTAAGATTTAATACTTTACCATTAAAAATATTTCCCCTCTTACTGTTTCACGAAAAAATGTATACAACACAGGAAAGGGCTCTGTCGGAGCCATTTATGTTTAGGCTAGTTACTGTTGGCATATTATATTATTTTGTCTAGATATATCTGGCAGTATAATTTTGGACACTTGGGGCGATCATTAGATGCACAGGTGGTGTATATATATGGGCATAGCAGACAGGGAAGGGCAGACCAGGCACAGGGAGGGAGAGCATACTGTTCTCACCAGACCGGGGAGAACAGCCAGCTACAACTTGTATACAGAATAAGGAAAACCTGGTACGTGCATCTCTTTGTTTGTACAACTACTTCAATAAACAACCAATTAAACGACGGGAACATCTGTTCTATTTGTTCTGCGTAAGATCACTCCTACTTACCTGTGTAGTAATGGCAACGGAAAGGAGGACACTGGAAGGGTCGGAAATTTGCCATTACAGGCTCTTTCGATCTATCTCATCCATGCTGGCCACAGTGCCCATCCACGCCAACCCTTTTCCCTCCATTAGGCCCATATCTCACCACGCTTTTACTATCCAAACACCTGTCCAAATGCCTGTTAAACAGTGTAATTGTATCTGCAATTTCTATTACCCAAACATGTTGTTGCTGTTCTTAGAACATGGTACAGTACAGCATAGGGCCAGGCACGTTGGCCCATGACTGTGCCAATGCCAATGACAATCTAATCTACACCTGATGTAAGGTGTCAAAAGAACAGAGGGTGGCTAATGTTGTGCCTCTGTACAAGAGATGCAAGGAAAATCCTGGGAACTATAGACCAGTGAACCAAAATGAGACAGGCAGTAAATGGAGAGGATTCTGAGGGATAAGATATACAGTGGCTTGCAAAAGTTTTCATACCCCTTGAACTTTTCCACATTTTGTCACGTTACAACCACAAACGTAAATGTATTTTATTGGGATTTTATGTGATAGACCAACACAAGGTGGTGCATAATTGTGAAGTGGAAGGAAAATGATACATGGTTTTCAAATTTTTTTACAAATATAAAACTGAAAAGTGTGGCGTGCAAAAGTATTCAGCCCCCCTGAGTCAATACTTTGTAGAACCACCTTTCGCTGCAATTACAGCTGCAAGTCTTTTGGGGTATGTCTCTACCAGCTTTGCACATCTAGAGACTGAAATTTTTGCCCATTCTTCTTTGCAAAATAGCTCAAGCTCAGTCAGATTGGATGGAGAGCGTCTGTGAACAGCAATTTTCAAGTCTTGCCAGAGATTCTCAATTGGATTTAGGTCTGGACTTTGACTGGGCCATTCTAACACATGAATATGCTTTGATCTAAACCATTCCATTGTAGCTCTGGCTGTATGTTTAGGGTCGTTGTCCTGCTGGAAGGTGAACCTCCGCCCCAGTCTCAGGTCTTTTGCAGACTCTAACAGGTTTTCTTCCAAGGTTCCAATGGCTCCATCCATCTTCCCATCAACTCTGACCAGCTTTCCTGTCCCTGCTGAAGAAAAGCATCCCCACAGCATGATGCTGCCACCACCATGTTTCACAGTGGGGATGGTGTGTTCAGGGTGATGTGCAGTGTTAGTTTTCCGCCACACATAGCATTTTGCATTTAGGCCAAAAACTTCAATTTTGGTCTCATCTGACCAGAGCACCTTCCTCCACATGTTTGCTGTGTCCCCCACATGGCTTGTGGCAAACTGCAAACGGGACTTCTTATGGCTTTTTTTCAACAATGGCTTTCTTCTTGCCACTCTTCCATAAAGGCCCGATTTGTGGAGTGCACGACTAATAATTGTCCTGTGGACAGATTCTTGCACCTGAGCTGTGGATCTCTGCAGCTCCTCCAGAGTTACCATGGGCTGCTTGGCTTGGCTGAACTTGGCTGCTTCTCTGATCAATGCTCTCCTTGCCCGGCCTGTCAGTTTAGGTGGACGGCCATGTCTTGGTAGGTTTGCAGTTGTGCCATACTCTTTCCATTTTCGGATGATGGATTGAACAGTGCTCCGTGAGATGTTCAAAGCTTGGGATATTTTTTTATAACCTAACCCTGCTTTAAACTTCTCCACAACTTTATCCCTGACCTGACTGGTGTGTTCCTTGGGCTTCATGATGCTGTTTGTTCACTAATGTTCTCTAACAAACCTCTGAGGCCGTCACAGAACAGCTGTATTTATACTGAGATTAGATTACACACAAGTGGACTCTATTTACTAATTAGGTGACTTCTGAAGGCAATTGGTTGTACTGGATTTTATTTAGGGGTATCAGAGTAAAGGGGGCTGAATACTTTTGCACGCCACGTAAAAAAATTTGAAAACCATGTACCATTTTCCTTCCACTTCACAATTATGCGCCACTTTGTGTTGGTCTATCATAAAATCCCAATAAAATACATTTACGTTTGTGGTTGTAACGTGACAAAATGTGGAAAAGTTCAAGGGGTATGAATACTTTTGCAAGCCACTGTATATGCATTTGGATGGGCAGGGGCTGATTAGGGATAATCAGCATGGTTTTGGTCATGGGAGATAGTGTCTTATGAATCTGATTGAGTTTTTTGAAGATAACCATAAAGGTTCACAAGGGCAAAGCCGTATACATCGATATGAATTTCAGCAAGGCCTTTGATAAGGTTCCACATGGCAGGCTGCTATGGAAGGTTAGATTGAAAGGGATCAAGGGAGAGCTAGCTGACTGGATGGATAATTGGCCTCATGGAAGGTAGGCTAGGGTAATGTTATTTTTCGGACGGGAGACCTGTGACTGTGGTGATGTGCCTCAGGAATCAGTGCTGAACCCATTTGTATAAGGTGGAAAACATGATTAGTAAGTTTGCAGATGATAAAGTAGGTGATATTGTAGATGGTGAAGAAGGTTATCAAACATTATGGCAAGATCTTAATCAGCTGGGCAAGTGGGCTGAGAAATAGCTCATAGATCTCAATAACTTTAGAAAGTCGAACTGGGGCAGGACCTTCACAGTAAATGGTAGGGACTTGGGTGTGTTGTAGAGTAGTATGATCTAGCAGTACAGATGGATCGTTCCACGACTATGGTATCATAGGTGGACGGGAGATCAAGGCTGCTTATCAGTCATGGCATTGAGTAGAGAAGTTGGGATGTTATGTTACATTTCATCAATACCCAGATAAAGGTGGTATTACCCAGTTGGAGTATTGTGTTCAGTTTTGGTCACTTTTTTGTAGGAAGATTGTCATTAAGCTGGAAAAAGAGCAGAGTCGATTTATGAGGATGCTGCCAGGACTCAAGGGCCTGAATTATGGGGAGAGGGTGGACATAGAAACATAGAAATTAGGTACAGGAGTAGGCCATTCGGCCCTTCGAGCCTGCACCGCCATTCAATATGATCATGGCTGATCATCCAACTCAGTATCCTGTACCTGCCTTCTCTCCATACCCCATGATCCCTTTAGCCACAAGGGCCACATCTAACTCCCTCTTAAATATAGCCAATGAACTGGCCTCAACTACCTTCCGTGGCAGAGAATTCCAGAGATTCACCACTTTCTGTGTGAAAAATGTTTTCCTCATCTCGGTCCTAAAAGATTTCCCCCTTATCCTTAAACTGTGACCCCTTGTTCTGGACTTCCAGAACATCGGGAACAATCTTCCTACATCTAGCCTGTCCAACCCCTTAAGAATTTTGTACGTTACTATAAGATCCCCCCTCAATCTTCTAAATTCTAGCGAGTACAAACCGAGTCTATCCAGTCTTTCTTCATATGAAAGTCCTGACATCCCAGGAATCAGTCTGGTGAACCTTCTCTATACTCCCTCTATGGCAAGAATGTCCTTCGTCAGAATAGGAGACCAAAACTGTACACAATACTCCAGGTGTGGTCTCACCAGGATCCTGTACAACTGCAGTAGAACCTCCCTGCTCCTATACTCAAATCCTTTTGCTATGAATGCTAACATACCATTCGCCTTCTTCACTGCCTGCCGCACCTGCATGCCTACTTTTAATGAATGGTGTACCATGACACCCAGGTCTCTTTGCATCGCCCCCTTTCCTAATCGGCCACCATTCAGATAATATGTTTTTGCCACCAAAGTGGATAACTTCACATTTATCCACATTATACTGCATCTGCCATGCATTTGCCCACTCACCCAGCCTATCCAAGTCACCTTGCAGCCTCCTAGCATCCTCCACACAGCTAACACTGCCCCCAGCTTCGTGTCATCCGCAAATTTGGAGATGTTGCATTCAATTCCCTCGTCCAAATCATTAATATATATCGTAAATAGCTGGGGTCCCAGCACTGAGCCTTGCGGTACCCCACTAGTCACTGCCTGCCATTGTGAAAAGGACCCGTTTATTCCTACTCTTTGCTTCCTGTCTGCCAGCCAGTTCTCGATCCACATCAATACTGAACCCCCAATACCGTGTGCTTTAAGTTTGTATACTAATCTCTTATGTGGAACCTTGTCGAAAGCCTTCTGAAAGTCCAGATAGAACACATCCACTGGTTCTCCCTTATCCACTCTACTAGTTACATCCTCGAAAAATTCTATAAGATTCGTCCGACATGATTTACCTTTCATAAATCCATGCTGACTTTGTCCAATGATTTCACCACTTTCCAAATGTGCTGCTATCCCATCTTTAATTACTGATTCTAGCAGTTTCCCCACTACCGACGTTAGACTAACTGGTCTGTAATTCCCTGTTTTCTCTCTCCCTCCCTTTTTAAAAAGTGGGGTTACATTAGCTACCCTCCAATCCTCAGGAACTACTCCAGAATCTAAAGAGTTTTGAAAAATTATCACTAATGCATCCACTATTTCTGGGGCTACTTCCTTAAGTACTCTGGGATGCAGCCGATCTGGCCCTGGGGATTTATCGGCCTTTAATCCATTCAATTTACCTAACACCACTTCCCGGCTAACCTGGATTTCACTCAGTTCCTCCATCTGATTTGATCCCCGGTCCCCTGCTATTTCCGGCAGATTATTTATGTCTTCCTTAGTGAAGACAGAACCAAAGTAGTTATTCAATTGGTCTGCCATGTCCTTGTTCCCCATGATCAATTCACCTGTTTCTGACTGCAAGGGACCTACATTTGTTTTAACTAATCTTTTTCTCTTCACATATCTATAAAAGCTTTTGCAGTCAGTTTTTATGTTCCCTGCCAGTTTTCTTTCATAATCTATTTTCCCTTTCCTAATTAAGCCCTTTGTCCTCCTCTGCTAGACTATGAATTTCTCCCAGTTCTCTGGTAGGCTGCTTTTTCTGGCTAATTTGTACGCTTCATCTTTTGTTTTGATACTATCCCTGATTTCCCTTGTTATCCACGGATGCACTAACTTCCCTGATTTTTTTTTTGTTGCCAAACTGGGATGAACAATTGTTGTAGTTCATCCATGCAGTCTTTAAATGCCTTCCATTGCATATCCACCGTCAACCCATTAAGAATCAATTGCCAGTCTATCTTGGCCAATTCACGTCTCATACCCTCAAAGTTACCTTTCTTTAAGTTCAGGACACTTGTTTCTGAATTAACAATGTCACTCTCCATCCTAATGAAGAACTCAACCATATTATGGTCACTCTTGCCCAAGGGGCCACGCACAACAAGACTGCTAACTAACCCCCGCATCCGCTGCTCTAGATGTCAGCTGATTTACATCGGGGAGACCAAGCGTAGGTTGGGTGATCGTTTCGCCGAACACCTCCGCTCAGTCCGCAATAACCTACCTGAACTCCCGGTGGCTCAGCACTTCAACTCCCCCTCCCATTCCCAATCCGACCTCTCTGTCCTGGGTCTCCTCCATTGCCAGAGTGAAGTGAGCAACAGCGGAAATTGGAGGAACAGCACCTCATATTCCGTCTGGGGACCTTGCGTCCGTATGGCATTAACATTGAATTCTCCCAATTTTGCTAGCCCTTGCTGTCTCCTCCCCTTCCTTAACCCTCTAGCTGTCTCCTCCCACCCTCCCATCCGCCCGCCCTCGGGCTCCTCCTCCTCCTCCCCTTTTCCTTCTTTCTTCCCCCCCCACCCCCCATCAGTCTGAAGAAGGGTTTCGGCCCGAAACGTCGCCTATTTCCTTCGCTTCATAGATGCTGCTGCACCCGCTGAGTTTCCCCAGCAATTTTGTGTACCTGCTAACTAACCCTTCCTCATTACTCAATACCCAATCTAGAATAGCCTGCTCTCTCGTTGGTTCCTCTACATGTTGGTTTAGAAAACTATCCCGCATACATTCCAAGAAATCCTCTTCCTCAGCACCCTTGCAAATTTGATTCACCCAATCTATATGTAGATTGAAGTCACCCATTATAACAGTTTTACCTTTGTCGCACGCATTTCTAATTTCCTGTTTGATGCCATCCCCAGCTCCACTACTACTGTTAGGTGGCCTGTACACAACTCCCACTAGCGTTTTCTGCCCCTTAGTGTTTTGCAGCTCTACCCATATCGATTCCACATCCTCCAAGCTAATGTCCTTCCTTTCTATTGCGTTAATCTGCTCTCTAACCAGCAACGCTACCCCACCTCCTTTCCCTTTCTGTCTCTCCCTCCTGAATATTGAATATCCCTGGATGTTCAGCTCCCAGCCTTGGTCGCCCTGGAGCCATGTCTCCGTGATCCCAACTATATCATAGTCATTAATAGCTATCTGCACATTCAACTCATCCACCTTATTACGAATGCTCCTTGCATTGAGACACAAAGCCTTCAGGACAGGCTAGAACTTTATTTTTTGGAGTGCAGGAGGCTGAAGGGTGATCTTACAGAGGTGTATAAAATCATGAGAACAGATTGGGTGAATTCATAGAATCTTTTTCCAAGATAAGGGAATCACGTACCAGATGACACGGGTTTAAGGTGAAAGGTGTAAAGTCGAGAGGCAACCTTAACACACAGAGAGTGGCGGACATATGGAATGAACAGCTGGAGGAGGTCTTTGAGGCAAGGACTATGACACCATTTAAAAGACAATTGGACAGGGACATGGATAGGAAAGATTTAGAGGGACACTTCAATCAGCCTTACGCCCAAACAATAATGTAAACAGAGTATCTGCTGTCAGAAAAGCAACATCAGAAGTCGCAAAAACCCCATGAAGAACATTCTCAGCCAGTGCCCCACAGATGGTTTTCAGGATTGGTTTGATGAGAACGACCTGGAGATCCAAAAGCAAATTAACCAAAATACAAGGCCTTCTTGGATAGGAAACTTAATCAGACCTCAAGACAAAAACAAAATATATGACTCCTGAGAGAAGGGATATAAAAATGTGTGCCAACCTAAGGAACAGATAGCAGAAAAAAATACAAGATATAGAGTGCTGTAGAATCCATGCATATTGGGGTTGTCAGTTTGTGGCTGAACAAGTAAATGCCCCCTCTTCCATATCTCCATCACTTAATCTACCTCTTGCCAGTATTAGGGTTCTATATCCTCCCTTGATATTAGTAGAATTACAACCACTATTAAGCAGCACTTTGGTTTGTTTTTCCTCACCAAAGGAAAACAAATCCCATTAAACAAATTCCCCAAATACATCAGAAGGATAAGTGAACCAATATCACTCTGTTACATCAGCTCTTCCCTGACGAATATCCCCGAGAGGCTCTAATTACAACACTCACAGCATCTGCATGCCTGACACCAATACATGAAACAGATACTCTGCTCCAAGCTCCAACACAGCAAAAGGATTTTCTTTTCACAGCAAGAGGAATACAACATCCTCATCGATTTGTGATTGCTCAAAATGGAGAATACGTCTTAGGCAAGGCACTGGGCACCTCTCGTCTCTTAGTCAGTGGGTCACCAATGAGGTAGATAGTAGTACAGGACTGCTCTCTGGTTGTGGTGGGATGATTCAGTTGCCCGCTAACAGCTGGGAAGAAACTGTCCCTTAATCTGGAAGTGTGCGATTTCACATTTCCATACCTTTTGACTGATGGGAGAGGGGAGAAGGACTAGTGGCCAGGGTGCGACTCGTCATTGATTATGCTGTTGGCCTTGCTGAGGCAGTGTGAGGTATAAATGGAGTCAATAGAAGGGAGGTTGGTTTGTGTGATGGTCTGGGCAGCATCCACAATTCGCTGCAATTTCTTGAGGTCGAGGACGGAGTTGTTCCCAAACCAAGCTGTGATGCATCCTGATAAAATGCTTTCTATATGGACCTGTAGAAGTTGGTGTGAGTTGTAGGGGACATGCCAAACTTCCTACGCCTTCTAAGGAAGTAGAGGTACGTGAAAGTGACAAAAGGAACACAGAACAACCCACACTTCCATCCTGTTAAGTCTACAGATCGTGCACCTTGGAGACTTTTCAACTTGGAGCTCCGAGAGCTGGAGGAGAATCATTTAATGCTCAACCCTGAGGGACGATCTAGGAGGCAGCAGCTGTGTACAAATTGGCTGCTATTTTACATAATAGTGACTATGCTTGTAAATGTACCAAGTAATCATGGATCTTATTTATTTTTTTAAATCATTTACAGAATTAGGGCATCATTGCCAAATCCATAATTTACTGTTCATTTCCAATTGCCTTCGGATGGGGGATTCATTCTGTGCAGTGAAGGATCATTCAGTGCTACTGGATAGGGAGTTCCAGTATTTTGACCCGATGAAAATTAACGATGATGCATTTCTAAGAGAGAATAATTTGTACCTTGGAAGGAACTGTGCAGGTGGTTACTTTCCCATTTCCTTGCATTTCTACATATTAGATGGTTTGAAAGTGTGTAATTTGCAGCCACAGTTAAATCAGGGGTGGAGTGACTGAACATGCAGGTTTTTAGATAGGGTTTCAATAAATTAGGCTGCTTTGTTCAGAATCATTCTGATTATCAGCAAGGACATCAGTAGACCAAACTCCCAATGGACCTGCCTGGTGAGAGCCAAGAACCAAGGAGAGCTTATCAGGGACAGCGAATGGGCCAGAACCTATTGAAAGAAGCACTGCAAAAAACTCTTTACTTAAGATTTACTCTCCAACATAATCCCTGGTGAAGTTCTTAGAGATGACATTTAGAATAATGCAAGTAGTCAGAGGAAACATAGATGCCTAAAAAAGGAAAAACCAGCAGGAACATCGTGCTTTTTTTAAAGCCCGCCATGCAGTCATTTTGCTGAAATCTTTCTTGTGACAACAAATGAGTCACAGTCGTAGAATGATGAAATTCCACAATAAACACCCTCGAAATAAAGTATACCTTTCTCAATAAACTTATATCATTTTAAATTGCAACACAATGTATGCAGCATTCGGATGCTAGACTGAAAATTCTTGAAGGATGAGATTCTTTAGTTCTACACTAGCCTTCTTATTTTAATGGAACAGCTTGTTCATACTGGCCAGTATATTTGTAGTAAAAACAATGTATTAATTTCTTGGGAATGCTGGAATTGTAGCATTACAAATAACTCATTTTAAGAAACAGCCTAAAACAGAAATGAAAACATATTGGTAGTGGCAAGTCAAATATTCCACTGCATGTTTCCAAAGTAAGCTCAATGTACAGCAATAGAAATAGAATGCCGCTCTAAACTTCCCTATATACTGGCTTTCCACAATATTTTCATAAACTCCATGAGAGATAAAAATGTCTATAAAAATTGAGAATGCAATTGCTTAGAGTATCCACATTGAGGCTTAACAATAGTTCAGTAGATCCATGTACATCATGTTTTGAGAAAAGGTGCATAAACCGATAATATCTCAGCTGGTTCTGAGACCAGTGGCAGGGAGGAGAAGCACTTGTCTGCCCCTAGTACTATTGCTGCCTGCACTGATGCAGCGAAGCTTGGCATTCTCCGGAGCATCAATGATCCCAGCACCCTTAGATGGAGGGAGACCTCAAACCACAACTGTTGCCCATCCCTGTTATCCTGGAGGTACCCAGGGAGGACCTGCTTGGCCATTGATCAAGAGGGAGATTGCAATAGAATTGTGTTTTGAAAGATGCTGCCTGCTGTATCTTTGGTATAGTCTGTTGTCTGCAATAAAACGTTTCTCACATTTACTCTGTCCAAAAAAACTTGAGGGATTTGATCACCATTATAAAATCTCCCCTTCATCTTCCGTTTCGAGGAGCTCCCGGTTTCTCCAACTCGGCTAACATTCCAGTAATTCTTCCACTGGACCCTAACCAAAGCTCAAATTCTATTCTAGTTTGGCATTCAAAATTAGCCACCATGACCCACAAAGCTTTGTACAAATTTTAACATAGCTTACTTACTCTTATGTTATCAAGGTTACAACTTTTAAACTTCCCCATCGACCTCCCCATTCTGTTTTTCCCCCTCGACTTGAAGATAATTTTGCATAAGTTTCTCTTTGTTCTTTCTATCTAGATATATAATCATAGATATCTCCAAGAACATAGAACCAAGACTAGGCCTTTTTTTTTTACTCCTTTACCTCATTTTATTACGTATCCATTTTATTGTACCAAATCCATTCAGGGAAAGCATAAGAATAGTTCTTGCATTCAGTTAGAAGTATATGTTCCAGAAAAGATACAGGAATAATGAAGCTGGAATGATAGCTAACTTTATGGCAAACCAAGTTGAGTCCTAGCATCCACCTTTGTCTCAATGCACAATCTCTTCGTGACCAGATGAGATTTCTCTGGATCCTCCTATATCCCAAAGGCATTGATAGGTTGGTTGGTAGGCATTGATTGGTAGGTTAAATTGCCAAGTGAAACGTCCTTAGTGTGTAAGAAAGTGGTAAGATCTGGGGGGAATTGATGAGAAGGTGTGGAGAATAAAATAGGCTTAGT
Source organism: Amblyraja radiata (assembly GCF_010909765.2). Classification (NCBI taxonomy): domain Eukaryota; kingdom Metazoa; phylum Chordata; class Chondrichthyes; order Rajiformes; family Rajidae; genus Amblyraja; species Amblyraja radiata. The sequence goes on from NC_045973.1 coordinate 45,157,266, forward strand.
ATAAAATTGATATATTTGGATAGTTATGGGCCTGTCCCACTTAGGCGACTTTTCAGGCGACTGCAGAAGACTATGCGGTTGACACATGGTCACCACATGTTCACGGGTGGTTGCTGGGTAGTCGCCTTCATGGTCGCGAGGAGTTCCCGCATTCTGGGAATTAGTCGCGGCCTCATTATGGTCGCCGAGAATTTTTCAACATGTTGAAAAATTAACGGCGACGAGAATGAAGCCGCCATGGAGAGTAGCGAGAATTCTCGTGCCGTGGTTGGGTTGCCAGGAGGTCGAAGGATCTCGTAGGTTGTAGCCGGTGCTGACCGATGAATTTCATTGGGGGAAAAAAAACGTAAGCAGTAGTTTCCAGAACCAAGGATAACCGACAGACAGAACAGCCGTGTATCTCTGGCTTCTTAAAAGTTATCTCCACTCCTTCTCCCCCCTTCCCCCCCCCCCTTTTTAAAGGGCTTGCATGACCCTTCCCATGCAATGTACTTTCACCATCTTAATTAAAGAGCCAACCATCCTATAGACACATATAGTGTGTGTCTATATCACATTGGCTTTGCACCGTGTGAATTTCAGTCAGACAGCGCTCCCCCCGCTTGCCCTGTCCCCCGCCTGCATAACGGGCTGGTGAAAGAATCGATGTGTGTGTCCAGTATTTGACAGTCGCTGTTTCAGTCGCCGGTCTTTCAGGCGACTGACGTCTACTTCACAGTCCTTGGAGGCTGATGTGTGTAGGAAGCAACTGCAGATGGTGGTTTAAACTGAAGATGGACACAAAATGCTGGAGTATCTTAGCGGGCATCTCTGGAGAGAAGGAATGAGATTTGCGTCTACCTTTGGTCTAGCCTGCTTCCGTTCTGTATGACTAAATAGGTATACAGTAAAAATGTAACATTTCTAATTAAAATCTTATTAATAAAACAATGTTTAACAATGCTTTGAATATTTATGGTACAACTACATTTTAAATACAAGGAAGTTATAAATACATTTTGCAATGTTATTACGGAAAAGTGGAGACACTCACCTGTTCATCTGAACCTCCCGAAGCAAAGAAGTCCCCGGCAGTGGAAAAAATGACACAAGTAGCAGGACCCTTTAAATAGACAATAGGAATTGTATGTTATTTTTAATCCATACTTTATTAAAGAATGGGTTCAAATGATAGAGCATGCTGAGTAACCTACAAAGAAAAACACTATTTATGCAGGCGATCAACATACAATGCTGAAATAGCTTCCAAAGTGGACAACTTTCCTCAGCCCTGCTCATAAAAAAATGACTTTAATTCTCACCATTTATTCTGCTCATTTAAATAACAGTTCATTCAAACTCACACAATAGCTTTTTAAAAAATTGGAATCCAGTTATCATTTCTATTCAAGGAAACCAACAAAATTCTACATCAAAAGACTGAAAACACACATGGTTCTCTCACTGCATTAGACGAAGATTAGGCAAAAAAAAAATCTGTTCATACTAAAGTAGTGTTACTACCACAATATACTGTGTAGGTTCAACTCTCTTGAGTAAATACTCCAAATTAAATACCTTTCTCCTTTTCCCCTTTAATAAGTTGAAGGCAACCAATAGGCGGCACGGTGGCGTAGTGGTAGAGTGGCTGCCTGACAGCGCCAGAGACCCCCGTACAATCCTGACTACGGGTACTTGTCTGTACGGAGTTTGTACGTTCTCCCAGTGACCAGTGTGGGTTTTCTCAGAGATTTTCGGTTTCCTCCCACACTCCAAAGACGTATTAATTGGCTTGATATAAAAGTAAAATTGTCCCTAGTGTGTGTAGGATAGTGCTAATGTGCAGGGATCGCTAGTCGGTGCAGACTCGGTGGGCCAAAGGGCCCGTTTCCGCGCTGTATCTCTAAACTAAACTAAAGTCGGTCCGTTTCTTAGATTCTGCCATCATAAGTAAATTTAAAATTCATTCACATTAGCCTGGAAAATTAACATTCCCATTCCATAAATTATTGAAACTAATTCAATATTAGATATTATCTGAGCTCAATAATAACTTGTAATTACATCGTCCATTTAACAAAGCAAGTGTCCCAAGGATTTGACAAGAGCAGATGACCAAAAGATAGACCTCGAGAAGTATTTTAACAGAATAAAAAATAAAGAAGTGATTAGGTTAATGGAAAGGAATTCCAGTTTAGCACCTCGGCATCCATTATCATAATGTAATTATTAAAATCATACACATGTGATCGCACTAAACTATAAGAAAAACAAGTATTTCTAATCTTATGGAGTTTAGAAAGCAATCTAGGATGCTTAAATCTATGGTAGTTGGAAGGCATAAGGCTGGTCAGGAGTGTGTTTAAGGGAACAAAGGCAAGGATTAGATTTTCATAACAGCCAATCTCATTCAGTAGTGGAATAGAGGGATATTAATGAGGTTCGAAAAGTAGAGATAGTGCTACTATCAGCTCAAATAGGACAGCAAAGTTATGAGTGGTCTGTTTTACTCTCAGTCAGTAGTGAGATGAATTTATTTAATGGGTTGGCAGTTTCTGGCATGCACAGAAACACAAGATTTAATCTTTGTTGTTTGAAATTCTTGCCACTGAATGAGCAGCCTGACAATTTACAAAAACACAGAAATTATAGTCTTCTTCTTCTTCTTCTTCTTCTTCTTCTTCTCCTTTTTCTTCTTGCGTATGGCGTGCACAGCCTAAAGTTGTAGGACAATTTGTTCTATTTGATCTTATTTGATTGTGCACGCCAGGTTGATTGCATTCGTTGAAACAGGGCGGACCACGTGAAGGTTGCAATCCCCCACCCCAGAAATTATAGTGATGACAGCAAGATAGAATTGTATCAGTGTACATATGGATAAAATGTGCTGCAGACATTTATTCTAGATTACTCCTTTGTAGATTTGCAACATATACCAGAAAATGGGTCCATGCTCCTCTGATATTTTTCCAAGTCTTTTTAGAAATTAAGTATTGTCCATGAAGTACCATGGTCTTTCCTTCAAAAACTAAACAATTATACAGAATTGCTATAAAATGACTACACTGTAATTACTAGCCCAATATGAAGGGCTGAAATATACTTGCATCCGGCTGGCAATTCCATTGAGAACTATTGCCAATGCCCACCTTGTGGACGAGACCATCTCTGACTCTGCGCTTGTTCATTGAAAAATGAGAGAGACCGGTCACAGGCAAGACGTCGATGCATATGACCTCCACCCTGTCTCTGAATTTATCACCGACTCCAGTAGAGAGAAGCAGGGGTACCAGGTGCAATTTGCATCCAATCCACCAGCTCTACACTAAGTAGCTCAACTCCATTCATTTCATTGTGGTCACCAATTAAATTGTAGTACAATTGTTTAAAAATTGTACTTTATTTCTCTTTATTATTCTGTTTTTGATGAATCAAATTATTTTAAGTAATCTTTACTATTATAACTATTTAAAGCAATTTGCACTGTCCAATTGTCAGAATTTTTTAGAAACAATTTAAAAACTCTTTGACAACAGCAAGCTGTCAAAAGCCAATAGAATGTTCTGGGGATGGGGCTTCAGGTCCTCTGACCTGCTATTGTAGTTTGTCACTGAACATTTTCTCATTTAAAATGCTTTGGAAATATATATATGAAAGATGGTGGCATGTGATTTTAGAAGTAATGTTTGAAAATAATGTTTGCCACTTTAATTGTAAACTCTGATATGCTACTTCAATTGAAGAATAGTTAGAGAAAAATAATAAGTCTATGAAAAGCAATATTTAATTTAGTCCAGATTAAAACTGGTCTATGGTTATGAACAACAATTTCAAATCCTACAGGTGTCTTTTTTATATATATAGAAAGAACCCGGACTCTTAAATAACTAAGTTAGAATAGCACATAGTTGAAGAATGAAAGCCTGTACACCAGAATAAATGTTACTTTGCCAATCCTGTATTACAATAAGTACTATTGCTCTCAATTTATTTGTCCCAAATGCAAATGATCGTGTAAAAATCCACTATGCATGCAAATACATCAAACACTTTTCTAATATAAATGACTTGGTAATTACTGAAAGAGAACAAATTTTGTGCTGTTAGATTAAAACAGATTTAAAATAATCTGATGTTAAATTAACACCCCAAAACTCTTAACCCTCCTTGTTCAATTAACCCATCACTAACTTCCTTTAAAAAACAGGTGCATATATGGAAAAGCAGCTGTAAAATGTCAGTCTGAAACAGACAAGCTCTTGCTTAACATCAACCTTGGAAAGGAAGGACCATCTAAGTTATAATTATAGACTGGAATGTAAACTTGGCCACACTCCCTGGGTAAACTAACAAACATCAGCTGGCATCTTACATACCAGGCGCCTGAAACAGAGGTCTTATTACGTCAAAGCATATTTCTGGAATACTATCACTTCCCCTTCTAATCTATCACTTCCTCAGTTCCCTCCCAGAATACTAGTGAGCTGCCAGAGAAAAACATATGTCAAGTCTGGAACAGGCACATTCACCCATATAAATAAATACAGCTGGCATATTTCTCAGAACAGGCTGTTCTGCAAGCACAAACACTATTCTGAACTGCTGCACATACTCCACTTCTTTTTCTGATGAATGTTGTTCTATTCTATATGTACTTTACCAACTTCACATCAATGGACAACAAACAAAAAAAAATACAGATATACTCATCCTAATCATATTCAAAATATTTATCTTCAAAGATAGTGATAGCACAATTTTATTTTTAAAATTAGACAAGATAGATAGTATTTCCTTTCCGTCCTTCCTAAGCTAATCAGTGTCAGTTGTCAGAAATGCCGAATCAAATGCAGAGTTTACAAATGCAGAATCTGAGTATCACAATACTAATTTTATCACCAACGTCATTAAAAAAATATATTGAAAAAGGACAGTGAAAGAACTTCAAGGTTTACAAAATAAAAAACTATATAACTATATAGCCATTTAAATTAAATAAACTGTAGAGGCTACAGGTTGTATTCTCCCAGAATGACAAACAGTAACAAATAGTAACTACAATTATGAGGAGAGACTTGATATGCTGGAAGTATTTTTATGGGGACAAAATGATAAATGGATTTAGGATTTTAATGCAAATGGTCAAGTACTTTAACAGAATGGATTGGAATGGGATAAT